>NC_039494.1:4250671-4553463 GCF_003590095.1 Trichoplusia ni
TCGTAAAGCATCAGCATTACTTAATACTATCCGCCTCTAAACCTATTGCACGAACAGGAACAATAAATAATCGAACACATACATAATCTTTACATTAGATCTTCACTCTTCCGATTACATTGAGTTGCATTTTAATATAATTTGATTAAGAACTACAAATTTACTATAACTTAGGTTTCTTTTACACGAGGCTAAACACACAAGTCCTCGTTAAGTGAATTTTGCTCTCCAATGACGCGTGCGGTTGTAGGAACCTCTTGAGTTTTAATGGCGGCTGTCTTTTGAAGACTTCCATATTTGAGAGAGCTCTATAACCCACCTTATTATAAAATACTTAGAATACTAAACTTAACTTACAAAGATTTCTAGTACTTGTATATCGTAAGAAATGTCACACACTTATACTTTCCTGCTAGCATATACCTACAATATTGGTATTATAGTACAAGAACGGAACAGACTTATATGTCGCCTAAATGTGTCATATTGTCATTATCATGTGTATTTTAAACACACAGTTTTACCATCGAATACTTTTTAGTCGCAAGTGGAAGGTACATTGTGTCCGAATGTACACCGAGCGTTACTTCCAAATGTTATTAAATTTAATAATATTTATTCATGCGGACCATAGAAACGAACTTTCGTTTTTAAATTAAGTTATAGATTAAAATGATTACACATAATTCTAGTGTATTTATTTTGCAGATGTTTTGACAGTTTCAATTGATAGGATCTATTATTATGGATGTCAATCTAATTTGGTTATATGTAAAGAGTTTTTTTTTAAATTCACTTTTTAAATGTTAAGTTGAATATGTTTCAATGGTATGCTGCGATTAACTGCGGTTTCAGGGCAGACTTTGTTTATAAGTCTTAATGATAAAATGTCTACAATATGTTGTGAAGATAGAAGAAGGCCATGTTAAATACGTTGAATCAAAAAGGCTAGAAGCCTCTACATATCTTCTGAAAAAGCTAGAGTGACAGAAGAGGGATTCACATGAATAAATTCGCAATTAATAAAGCTTAAAATAAACAAATGAATGCAGAACCCACTCGTTGATGTAGTATTATCGCTGTCTTACATACTCCATCTAAAGAGTTTTTATTTAAACCTATCTCGCTTATTCTTGCCTTTACAACACAGATGTATGCCTCTTAAAACACATTAACATGACCGTTTATAACATTAATCTTACCTGCTAACATTTTCTCCTTTCGATCTACTACCATTTCTTCAAGCCAGGCTTTTGTAATTGTGGGAGCAAGACAACGCTCTATGCCGTGTATGTTGCTGTCCTGCTTCCACAACTGCAAGAGTCTTGTATCTAGAAGAAGTGGTAGGGCCAGGTAACTTACTAACCCTTTTCACAAGTTACCTTATTATACATTGAAATTAAACTAGTTTTACTAGTCTGGGATATTTTAAAGGCATCGTATATTAAAGATTAGCGGAGGTGCTAAATCTGATTGCCAATTAGTAGGTACATTATTGCGTACATATTTTATTATTTTATGGTAATTTGAAAGTGCATTTAAAATAGTGAAGGAATTCAAGCCGTCGAGATTATTATCTGCTTTCTTATGTATTACGTATTTGATATACATAAAATACAGCTTACGAAATTCACTAGGTACCTATAATTTAAAGAAGCAACAACAAGCCAACATAAAGCATTGTTTCATAAAGATCAATTTCGATCCAAATATCACACAGACATAAAATACTATACAAACCTCTTTACAAAAATCGAACTACATAAAAAAGTTTTTAAACAACAATCGGATTTCAAAAGTGCGTCGCCATCTTGATTTCAACGTCAATTTTGACAATTGCGTTTCGCGGTATTCTCGGCACTAGAAAACTGAATACGTATTGTATCGTGTTAATTACGTAATGTTATGTAGTAACCGAGTACAGAACAATCGCGGTAACCACTAACTACAGTTCCTTCCGTTTTTGAAGAAGGTTACTGAAGAATAGAGGCTTTAATACTTGTGTTAATGTTGTTCTAGACTGAGGTCAGGGTGTTGCTGACTCATTAGGCGATATTTTTTATTACTTTAAGGCTGTTTAATGATCGTTGCTTGGTCTTTACGTTTATTGAATAAGAATACTGGATGCTTTTTTTTTTAACGTTGTTATTCAATCTTTCCATAAAATCTGTCCATGTTAAAAATTGCTTTAAAACTTTAGCCAAGGGATACGTTATTGTAATTTGTTTAAATTTCAATTTAAAATATGCAAAATAAACGTGACCTCACTTAAATTATTTGAAATAATAATAACAGATAATTTGCACACTTAAAAGATTCGGCACGAAATGTTCGTATCGATTTCAAAATCGTTATTCGCCGAAAATATTTTGATAATGATCAGGATTTTAGCTATAAAACGCTTCTTAGTATTAAAATGATAATGATATGTTAATCGGTGATAATACTTAAGATTATAAAGGAATGTTCTAAAAACTTAAAAGCAAATGCAAAACACTTTTAATTCTTTTTTTATGAGTTTTTAATTTTGACAGTCAGTTACGCTATGGCGTCCTGTATTGCCCAGTAAGATTGGCCGGTCAGGTCAAAACCAAGTCCTTCAAGAAACAAAAACATATAATAGTGTTAAGTGAAAACTTGTGAGACACCAGTTTACAACAGATTCTTAATCTAATTAAAAGGTAGTTACATGTGAAACCGCATTAATGTTTCATTAACGAAATGAACATAATGCCGTTTAGTTTTTAATTAAATTATAAACTAAACTGAGATTAGTCATCAGTCTAATTAACTAATGTTATAAAGATTAATATTTCCTTTGTTTTATATTTAACTGTAGTTTAAATTTAAATTACAAGTAATTAATAAATATACTTATGTATAAAATACCGTTGCAGAGTTCAATAGCATTGATTTCGTTACGTCATGAGTTTTTAAAAACAGAACGTGCGATTTTATAAAAAAAAACTGCATGCTTTGTTTATGAATATTTATTAAATTATGAAATTGAGTCAAAGAGTAAATTATAATTGTGATGACGTAATGTTTTTTTTCTTTTTATATTCTTTTGTTCCAACCAGTGATATTTTTGTTTGTCATGTAATATTCCACAGATTGTTGCTTGACTAAGTGTATAAAGAACAATTAATGGCGGTTAATGACAGCTCTCGTTGAATTTATTACACGTTAATGAACATAATAATATCTTAATCCATTGTGTTAATTACGTGCTGTTTTTATAGACGGTCAAGTACAATCTTTTTTCTAGGAACAAAAACTATTCTGCTTAACCATGGCATTCGTTTAAACTAGCTTGAGTAGAAATCATTTATAAATTGACCACTCTACAGAGATTGATTTAAAATGGTAAAATTCCTTACTGTCTTTTATCATTGTTAGGTATATTGTCTACTCAACATATTATTTTTTGCAAAAATAAAATTGTATCTACCTAAAAATATTTCGGCGTGGGATGAACTTAAAAACAAATCTCCCATAACCAATCGTTACTCCACTTGAATTGCGTAGGTCAGTTTTAGACTCAAGATATCGCAATATCTCCTAAAACAAAAGCCTAACGATATCTACAAACATTTGATAAAGATCGCAACAAATTCGCATCCTTATGCTAAACTGTGAGTTGTGACGTAATACACGTAAGTGTTGTGAAAAACATGGCGTTTGTAGGCCGCTGCGCCTGCGCACGCTAATTGTGTATTACCGAATTCGTGCGACCAAATGAAGGCGTTATTAATTCTTACTTTAAGTGAATATTAATAACTGTTTTCAATTCTCTGTTATGGAGTGATCTAGATTATGGATATTATGGTTACATCATTTTGTTATAATTAGTTGAGAGTGTCTAATCTCCTACTCCTCCTACTCCTACTCCTTGTAGAAGCGTGTGCGCTGTCCGAACAAAAGGCTTCTATGCTAATGTTGTGTAAAAAAAACGAAATTCCGACCAAGAAATCTGAAAATCGAAATATTTTCTGGATCTTCTTTAAAGTGTCTTGAAGGGCCATCATGAGACTCTAAGGTCCAAAAAACAAAGTAAGGAATATAGGTTTTTTTTTTATGAAATCCCATTCTACACCGTTTTTTATTACACCGTCATACTTTCGTCCCATAATAAGCTAATCTACTTTAAACCATAACCTACACCAATAATCACGAAATTTAAAAACAATAACACTAGTAAACCTGTCCAAACATCCACTTCCTTCCATTTTTCAATCAAATAAAAACAAATTAAAGTAACGGATTCGGTAATTCACTCAGCAGAAATATTGCAAGAACCGGCTTCGAAATTCAAAAACCGTTAAGTTCAACACAATCACATGTTTGAGTTCAGATCTGTAGACTTTTTACTCTATGATTTTAAATTTCATATGTCAAAGTCAAGCAATAATGAACCCTATCTTTATTAGTTTAAAGCTTTTCGTGTTAATTTGAATTGAATTTGCAGTCCGCCTTGATCCGTAACGCACGACTTTACTTGAAGTTGTTGGTTTTTATGACGTATTTACAATATACAGTAAAGGGGATTAACTGTTAGATAAATCTAGATAAAAAAAGATTTTTTGGAGTATTTTGTGACGTAATTGAAAATAATAAAACTAGTAAGCAAGCCTGACGTAAGCTCTAAGAGACTTTGAATTTAGAATACAATCTTCATTCAAACAAAGATGCTAGCGTTTTTTTTTTTAATATTGTTTTACTCGAGGCTCAAACAAGTTGCTATACAGTCTTACTAAACCAGCTACTGTTGTATCTATGTAATAAATATCAAAATTATTGTATTAACACAAATCCGATCGTGATCAGATTTTCATTGTGCGTTCCACGTAGTGTTTCGCAATATAATTGTAGGTGAATTTGTAAACATAAGGTACTAGTTATTAGTACTTTATCGTGTATAGTACTAATAAGGCTCATAGTAGGCGTGTCACGATTTTCTTACGCTCATTAAATAATAGGAAAGGTGATTTAGGACTTGGTAGAATAACAATGAGGATTCTGACATCTGTAGTAAATGTCGCTGTGGCCTTGTATAAACAGAATTTAGGTTTTTTTTTAATGTTCACCATTTCGAATATAATTGTGTTTAATACACTTAAAGGTACTTGCAATAATTTACTCTTTGTAAAAAGGCAATGTGTTACAATTTTTTTTCAAACTAAGTTCAGTAAACCGTACATTCGAAAAAAGAACCCGAACGAGTGTACTTTTAATATATCCAAAGATATAGAGTTACTGTCAACCGACATTAAAAGTCAAGATTCCACTTTCAAATCTCTATCATTGGGCATCCGACCTCACATCACATACTGGCCGAAAACATAATTAGGTACGGCTTCAGAACCCGCGTTACGAATTGCGTCATAATTATACCCCTGCACACTATTGTTAATGAAAGGTCATATATTTTGACACTAATGACTTAATTTCGATCAATATTATACGGAACTTGAATTGAAAGGAGTATGACGTTATGTATCAATGAGAGCGGTTCAAATAATACTGGTCAAGTGCGAGTGGCGCCAAACTTAATATTTCTTACTAAAAGGCAAAGAGAAACAAATTTTGATCAGCCATGAAATTTATGACTGTACTAACGGTACTAACTATTGCTCTACTATGATTTTTATTTTTGCAAAGTTTAACTGTCACCTATCACGGTTCATGAGATACAGCCCCGCGACAGGCGGACCGACAGCGGTGCCTTACTATTATCGTTTTTACTCTTTGACACATTAAATAGTATAAGATGGAAATATAACAAATAAAAATCCTCCTTAGACCAAATTCTCTTCAGCATTAATATTTTTTATTCAGTTATTCGGAACCACGGTTATTACACAAAGCGAACAATTTAGTGAAAAGAAATGAGTTATACGGACTGTGAGCGCGGCGCTAAACGATAAAGATTCAGTTTTAGATAAGATATGATTACACAATTTATCTTAAAAACTATATTATTATTTATTATACAATACAATTTTCGTTTGTTAGTAGCATGTCTTAGAATATATTCAAAGTAAGCAACTGCATATAAAATGCATCCTAATTTATTCGTTTTCTGGTACGAAAACCCCGTGAGAACACTGAACCCGTAACGATTGTCAAAGATGGGTTAATAACAGCCGGGAACTACAATTTTACACAAACGAAACACAACGAAATTCGTTATAAAATAGATGGTCACCTATCCACGGACCGACAGCATCAAGTGTAGTTTAACCTTTAATCGATCAACTTGTGCACTTGTAGTTTAGCCACGATCTCCATGGATTGCAATAAACAATAAAGTATAGAGATTTATATCTTTAAAGAGATAATTTAATTTCCTATCCAGTATAAGTTAGAACGATGCAATGCTTACATAATTCTTATGTCATCAGCTTGTGAATCCCTTAAGACTTAGTGAATGTTAGCATTCTTCTAGAACTAGCCGGTTTATTTGCGGTCCGTCTAGACCCTTGAATAAACTTTAACTAAGTTGTTTGTTGACGTGAGGTGAGAAATAAATCATTCATTGCTGATTTTTTGTAGAAGTTTTAGTCTTTGTTTACTAAGGTATATCGTATGTAGCAAACTTTAAGAAAGCATTATAGATAGATAGGATGTATTTTGAACATCTTAGCATCGCCTGCATCGGAATTACCTACCTTTATCAACACCTAGAGATCGAGATTTTAATTGTTTTCTGTATTTTATTTATTCTTATTCTCACATCTGACATAAATATCTAGATGTAGAAGTGCACGAGATTTCATAAAAAAAGGTTCAATTGAACAATCTAGTTTAGATTGTTCAATTGAACCTAATGATGATCACTCTTGTCTTAAAATAACACTTTATGGACATTTTACTTACACGTACTCATCCATCTATTCTAGATATTACTTTTAAGGTTATTTTAAGGTTAAAATACTAATATTACTTAGTTTAAACTGCTAACTGAAAGTGCTAATAATTTTATAAATAGCTCTGACTAAAACGTGCTGTCTAATAAACTCTGTAGAATACGATTATATCGCATCGAAGGTTAACAGATAAATGTAACATATTGTGTTATTTATTATCATTAATTTTGCACCGTCTGTCGTGGTGTATTGAACCTTGTAGCATAATTATTCAGTTTACAAAGTAGATAATAGGAGGTAAACGTGTGACAAGGTGTACTTATATGTCTACGATTAATTAGGTATATAAAAGTTTGTCTGTTTGTTGTAGTTACATGGTTAAACCTATGAATTAACTTTAATAGAATTCGGACGCTTGAATTTCTACGTCACGTCATCAAGATTCTGACGGAAATATTTTAAGGTCCAAAGGCGTCGAATCGTTGGAAACTAAAATTCAGATAAAAACTGTGCTCCAACCCGCAGCGGTGTTCTAACTTTTTAATTAATGGCATAGTCACGTTGCCGTATTATATATATTGATAATTTGAAGGAGAAAAGCTAACATGTGTGATAGCAATATTTTTAATAATGTTGATTTTAAGAGTCAAATAAAATCTTCAAAAACTCTTTCAATATTATGAAAGAGATGATTATATAAGAGATGATCTATTAATTACTTGTTCAGTAGCCTTTCTATAAGGGCCAAAGGGCCTACTACCTAATAAACTAACATTACACAATTGTGGACGCAAGACAGCGCACTATACGGGGTAGAGCATTGTCTCTGTCGCACAGTTGCAATTATATTACTTAAAGAGATATAGGTTTGTCAGCTCAATTCAGTTCCTACTAAAACCAGTAATGCTTGTAACTTGTACGCGTGTTAAAACTAATTATAAGCTTAACAAGGAGCGAAAGATATAAAATCAATATACAGTAGTAACGGACACGATGCCGCTACTTCGCAAATATAGAGTTTATATGTTAGAAAAGTAGGAGAATGACTTACGGTATGAGGTTTGAGCTGGCGAGAAAAGAAGGTTTTATGGTGATATATTAGTGAGAGATAGGATTAAAAATAACAATTAGGGACTTCATGACATTAAACATTTTAGAAGACGGAGGATGAGAACCCGTGTATCCAAATCTAAATCCAGGATTTATTTAAGTAAATGTGCTAAAGAACGTTATTTACATTAAGTTTTTTACTAAAACAGTATGTTTTAGTTAAATGCTAAAATAATGGATCGATCAGTGCCCTAGAGATACTATCCAGAATAGTGACCTCTAGAAGAAAATAAATATTATAACCAAACTTTTGCTACATTGGAAAAAGATTTCAGTCAGGATGAAACAGTCAAATCCAGCGACAAGATAACTGCGGACCTGTACGTGTATTTACTATACGTGTGTGCGTTAAAAAATAAGCTACGCGTCCTAGGAAAACCCATAATTCCTTATTTCTATCCATATTACAAACTCTATCAGATCCTTAATGCGTTTCTTTTAACACGTCCTTAATGTCCCTACAATTTCTCACGGTTTCAAGAAAGGAGGCCTATTATGATTTTATGATTTATAGACCCTCTATAGAAGTTTCTTCTTGGAATAAAAAGCTGTATTAATATCGATTTTATAGCTTATGTAACTTTGTGGGAATTCCGATGGCTGTGTATCGCCAGTATTATGTATAGACGGTGTGGAAATGTGACGTCGTGTAACACTGCAAATAGCGCGGTCTCTTTCTTTCTGCTTCTATTTTATGCATATTATTTAAGAAAAAATAAAAGAAATTAGATATTACCAAAACCGCGCACTAACAGTTGGTATAGTTTTTCGTTTTTTATAGATTCAAACTAGTTCACCGTGCCTAATATCGAAAAGAAGAAGAAAAGTTATGATAAAAAGTTTAGATTTAACATACTTACATACTCAACAACTAACATACAGAACTCAGGATAATAGGCTAATTACACTTATTAGTTGTCAATCACACATCGTAAACATGCAAAACCCAGCTTATGTATTTACTATTCACCCTTCTATGTATACTATTAATGTATGTCGTTATTTTTGTTACAGGTAATAATTAGGCCCTTTACCACAATGACGTAATCAAGATTACCATAAATCGCGTAAGTAAATAATCGACTACAAAAAACGCGAATGTACAAAACGATTCCATTTTCAAAATGCAACAAAAAGAAAAATAAATCAGCTAACATTTGAAATCTAGACTTAGCACTGGCAGGTACAATATTTTTCTACGAAAAACATATCAAAACAACAGCCCCTGGTCAGTCCATTACGAGCCTTAGGGACAACGTTTTAAGATTGAAAATTATTTGTGGTATATGTAGAACCTTCTTGGAACTATGTAGTTTAAGCGCGGGCTGTGTGGTGTTTGCACGCAAATTCAGAAAGTCTGATTGATGAGAAGGTGCAAGCTATGTGGGGAAAATGGCCGCACTAAGGTAGTACAGTGAAAACAGCAAAACTTTTAATGAAAAATAAGTCGGAACTTCAAAGATCTGTTGTAACGACTTTATTCTTACGTGTATGTAAGTTATACAAACACATTTGCAGACGTCAACAGACACACCGAACTTCAGGGCATGTGTGGCGGGCTAGTCCCATAAAAAAGTCGTCAACAGATGTGGTGTCGAAAACTTATTAAATTATTCGGTTTTAGCAACTTGATCAAATAAAATGCAGATTTTAGTGCCATCAACCAAATTATTTTTTTTATTTAATTTCTATAACACGAAAAGTTGTGTCTGATTTTAGATTTAGTGCCCGACAATTTTACAGGCACTGTATACTCAAACTTATCATAATTAATAGAAAACGTGTTCCTACAAAACATCACTACAAAAACTGACAGACACTTTCTTACTTGATATCGGAAGTACCAGTGACCAGTTGACCCAAGCATAAATGAGTTGACCTTGATTACATAAAGATGATGCGATTGACAAGACGGTCTGTAGCGAATCGGTAAACTTTTCGCAATAACCTCTGGGACCTTGAGACACTAACAAATGTAATTAAAGTGATGATGAATGACTTATTTTAGTTATCTTCTATATCGTCGGTGAGATTAGAAATTGGAAATTTTATGTATGTATGGATTTTTTGTGGTGTGAAATCGAAGTGTGGACTTGATTTAGATAGAGAGTTTCGTGAGATAGAAGTTTGTCTTCCTTCGTTCTTGGAAAGAGGGCTGTGAATGTGAGTGAATTTCATTGAGCCATGTTTTGATGAACTTCAACTGTAGTAGTTCTGTATGAAGATTTACTTAGGTTTACCTACGTATTTTTTTTGCATCCACTAAGAAAAACAATCGAGTTCTTCTCTACTTACCGTCCAGTCAGACACTGCATTCAAGACAACTGTGAAGTATTAAAAAAAAAGAATTTGCTAACAAACGGACTTAAAACTTAAATTCTCCGTAAGCTCTGTATATAACCCAACTTTACACGATTATGTATAAGATAAATAAATATACGAAGTTAAATCAACAACCGTTATCCGCATTAGACTACAAAGGCTTGCCGTATATGACGCAAGCCAGTCCTGGGGGCCTACCATCATCCTATAAAAACACTATTGCAAATGTGGAAGGGAGAATGAGGGATCTACGTAGAACGGTGTCTCGCTCTAACCTGTGCAACAGTTTTAGTTAAGGAGTCGTTGGTAGGCAGTAGAAGTCCTGTTACTCTGACAATGGTTCCCACGGGGTTAGGGTGACTACACGCGAATAACAAACATTCTCATAGAACAATGAAATTGTTTTTACACGTCTGCAGCGATCCTTATCATTATGGATATTATGCAGTTTCCGTATTGTTTTTCTTGCAAACTTTGTATCTTTACTTAAATTCAGTTGTTTGCTTTCAGTTCAGTTCATTCATTCAGTTCATTCAGTTTGCTCTAATTACGTTACAATTTACTTTAGATAATGTTTTGATACAGATAATATATTTAGTAATAGATTCACTGAAACGTTATCTCTATTTATCGATCAAAATTGAAAAAAAAATAAGTCAAATCAAATTAATGTGCGTCGGATTAACTTGTCAGCAAAAAATAAGATAGGTACCTATCTACTTTCTAAGTAAAAAGAAATGATATAGAAATTTAGAAAAAAAGTTCACACACATTTCTTTAAACTAATAAATAAGAGAATAAATTCATACCATAAATCAAATATTATGATTTTTAATGAAGTTTATATTAGAAGCAAAATATAACTTACTAGTTATATTACAGATAATTAATCATTACAGGCTGGCTTTCTATATCCTGTTAAACTAATTGATATACTTATATTTCTAACTTATATTAATTAATGTCTAGTATTTGCACTGTCATCCGCTATTTATCATTGAGAAATTATTTTTTTATGTTTACTTGTTTTTGATGACACACGGTCGGAAAAAAATCTTTTTTTTTTTTATTATTCAAGCAATTATAAAGAAGTTTCATACTTCCAATGAAATCCAAATGTTTTGTTTCTGTTATTTTTCGTAAAATATTTATGGAATCACCGATATTATTTTTGATTATCCTAATAATATACAAACTCTATACATAACCGAATATTTGAACTAATAAAATGTATAAACAAAATAAATAAATCATAGAGCAATTCATTAAATTATGTCAGGTTAGAACCTAGACATGGTATTTATAAAAATACTTACTATTATAGTATAAAAATACCAAGTATTGTTAACTTTTCCAATAAATAAATACCACAAAAACTTCTAAAAAGTTCCGTTGCATCGAACAAACAATTGGAAACCCACAAAGGTCGCACTTCAAACTTATTTGAAGTTCTGTATTTCACAATCCGATACCGCCCAATAGGGAATCACAATAACACAATATCAAAACGGAAACGACGGACATAAATCACTAGTCTCGCTACAGTCAACTGTTTTTGCATCGGAGTAATTTTACAAAACCAATAGTCCACTTGTCTCTCTGTGATTTACAACACTATATTCTATTCCATTGAAATTTTTTTAAAGGTAGAGCAAGATATTTCTAAGTACGTTTTTAAATGGTATCTTGAGATTGTAGAATGCAACTCCAACTATGTGGTGTACTGTAGTTTTTAGATATTCAAAATATATGCGACTTATATATTGCATACTGATAATATTGCTAGTGCATTTTGCGACGTTGCAGGGTTTAGTAAAATATTTTTGTATTTCTTTTACCCATGTAAAGCTACATGCATGTCTCATTACCGAATAATACCTAATTTACCTTACTTAGTGAGCCTTGGTTAGATAGCTCAGTGTAAAGATAGTAAAGTAAATAGTTCAAATAGCAGAAGCTTTATACCTAACTAGCTGTTGCCCGCGACTTCCTCCACGTGGTTATAAGATGTAAATATTTTTTCAATTTGAACCAGTAGTTCCTGAGATTAGCGCGTTCAAACAAACAAACTCTTCAGCTTTATATATTAGTATAGATTAATACCAACTGGCAACTAGCCAGTAGTCAACGATTAAAACGGTAGTTCAAGTACAGCTGTGACTTACAAACCGTATTGATAACACAATTTTGATAAGCTTTTAAAGCCAACTAATAAGTTTGTATAACTGTAATCTGTAACAGAGACCTCCATTTTAAGTCAGTGCTCTTCATTAAGCACTAAACTTTGTTTAAATCTCACACTAAATGTAGTTTAAATAAAAATGAAACAAATATTACTGGGTCGAATATTTTGGAAACTACATTCAATCCTTTCGGACTATGAAAATTATCAGCACGACTCTTCGAAAATATTTCGAGAATATAGGAAAGTACAACATCTATGGAATCACGGAATAAAATTTGTTTTTTTTTTCGACTATACACGGTGATTTTTAGTCGTCTTACAAAAGGAGCCCAGTTCATGTATCCGACGTAAAATACCCCTAGGCGCGATTTTTTTTTATCATCAAGTAAGATAATAAGAACGAAGAAAAATTAAACAAGAGAAATCTGAAAATACTCTTAAAAATTATAAAAACGGCGCGGCCCGCGCCCCTCAACATTGTTACAAGGCTCGGACAGCGCTCGCAACAGAGCTGTTTCTAAAAAACTACGAATTGCATCATAATATTGAATAAAAATTGCATTTTAAATTTATTCAAATCTCAAAACACCTATTTTTTTTATCATGCACGTGTTCTAGGCATTGTTTAGATGAACTGGGCTGCTTTTGTAAGACGACTAAAAATCACGGTGTATACATAGTCGCCTCAATAAACACATTTAATATTGCAAGTCCTTTATCAACATGACTTGCGAAGACTCTATTCCAAAAATACTCCTCATTAAATTTCCTCAACTCAACAAGATATCGGCTCTGAATATTTATTGGAATATTTCATAAACATGTCTTACCCGGAGCGGGCTGGCTGCATGCGTAACTACATACGAGTCTAGACGACGTACAGCCTTACTTACTGAATAGATGCTAAATATCACAGAGTATGTAACTATTACGTGTAACTTAATGTCAGTTTATGATATTTAATTAATTTTTATCATCTATTTCGTCTGTTTGTCAAGTGTATGTCAAGAATACTTATTACTGTCATGGCAAGGATAAACAGGCCTTGTCTTAGGCTACGTTGTAGCGTTTTGAGTAGAAAAACAGTGTTTGTTTTTCTACAAAAATCATAATTTGAGAACCGCTTCATTAATACATATATTTGGATTCATTCAAGCGATACTGTTTGTTCAGAACAACATCTCTGAGCGTCCCGTGTAGAAACACAAAAAGTGTCACCCACTAATTAACTATTCTACTGAATGAATTACAAAACCAAACCAATAAAAACCTCATTACACTTTCCTTTTATCTATAGATAAAGATAACCCAAATATCTACCAACATAAACAGTTTACACACACACCATTTGGACAGTTAACCAACACTTATTAAGAAACAAACAACATTAATTAAAGCACTTATCTACAAAGCAAACATCAATTAAATATAAAATTACAACATTTCTTAGCCCTCAGACATTCGTCGTAATGAGCCCGCCCCTGACAATACCTATTTAAAATGGCGTTTGATCTGTCAATCACGGGAACATTATCATTACAACGCGTTTACCTTTGATATCTAATTTGTAATTAAATTCCATACATAAGTGTTTGTTTGTATTGTAAGTAAACAATTGGGTTAGTAAGTGGCTTGTTACTAGCCATGTTATGTAATTACTCTAATTCTAAATTAAAATATACGTAGTGCTCTAATTCTTCTGTTGGTTTTAAGAATTAATGAGAACTGCTACTGTTTCGTTATGTGGATTTCAATTGCTAAATATTCATTGTTGCAATTGTGGTTTAATTGTCAACAAAGAAATAGATTGAATTACAAAATACTTTATATTTAAACCTTATTAGACTGTTATGTTATGACCTACTATTGATTTTCCTTGTAATCTATGCTAATACAAAATGCTTGTAATGACAACTTGTAATAATTAAATGTACACAAAAGATTGTCTGACACGTTAAAAAAACTTAAGTAGTATTTGCATGCGTTTTGTTTCTATTGTTAGCAGCACAAGAATAAGTTATCTTGACAATCGAAATGTAATTATTTTTAAACGTACTTTAGCGCTGATCTTGTTCCTCTAAAATAAAACTTGGAATTGAATCCTAATTTTATTGGGACTATCACAAACATTCAAGTCAGATATACGAAGACAAGCGTTTAGTTTATGCATCACACAAATGTTTGTCCTACGCGGGGATAAAAGCCGCGACACCTGAACAACCTATATTATCCTATATATATATATGTAGGATATATTTTATACCTTTTAATTCTGGATACTGTGAAAATATAATCGTGAATAATAAAAGTAAAACGACATCATAAAAACCACCGTAACATCAAAAGATCTCTTTGCAAAAATATTCGCGTTGCCCACCAAATATTGTGCGTTCGGCATTTTAGCGCGGCACCTCGGTCGCCGACCGAAGCCAAGGTCCTGCCAACACATGGTTACGGTAAACTTAGTCGGACCTTTAAACTTGCCTTGCGGTATTCTCGATTCGCGGAACTTTTTACTTAATAAACGTTGGATGTAAAAGAGTAATTTTATAGTGTTTTCGACTGTAAATAAAGCTTTAGTGTCGAGACGTTGTAAATGTTGCGTTGCGGTACTTAATGGACATGCCCCTGTACTATGAGATCTTAACCATAGGCTGTTGACACTGTGTAAGCGAGATGGCGCGTTACATTGCGAAGCGATGTCTCGCTCGCACAACGGCAGTAGCTCTACTTTAAGGTATCTTAGTACAGGCTTTATACATTCTATGTGACAGTATTCTTGGATTTGCAGATTGTTTTCGGTAATAACTGTATGTTTATAATACTTATAACAGGGATTGTTTTGATAGCGTCTGGGACATATTCGAAGGCATTATCGTTATCGCAGAGTGATTTAAAGAAAGTTGATACGAAAATGCAATTACCTGAATGTATATAATTTGATTGTTTCTCTAAAAGCCCCTTGTAAAAACTTAAGATCTGTTTTATAATCTGAATTAAATTATTTTTTGTTAATAAAATTGTTTGCTATGTAGTCAAAAATTGAGGATAAATCTAAAATACTAATGAGTCATTCCTTTAAATAGGTTATGTGTATAAATACAGTTATTATACCACAACAACTAAAGTTAGGACTTTAGTTAGGAGTTACAGTAACCAAAGATTTTTTAACTTTTTAAAGCTAAAAATTTTAAACTCACTTCTTAGTGGTTTCCGGTTATCGGCGAATCTTAAATGAAATGATTGTTAAATAATAGCGTATAAAAATGGTTTAATCATCAAAACCTGCTAAATGGCTGTCATGGTACGTGAATCCGGGTAAAGTGTATGTTTACACAATGGATCGCCAATTAAACATTTTTTCAAATTTTATGAATTCGCTTTATTGTTAAGGAAAATATTGTTTGAATTAAGAGTATTATCTTTTAACCACTTATTTGAAAAGGCCCGCGGGATAAAAATTATATATGTTTACATCTATGGTAATTAGGTATTTTTCAAACAAACAAATATTTTATGTCTACATCGGAAGTAATTATATTTGTATTTATAATTTTTATTTTACGTAGAGATTCGGAACAAACAATTAAGAATAAGAAACAAAATAAATTAATACCTATTTCTAAACAATCGTTCCAAAAATATTTTATTACCCCAATCAAGACGTATTTTCAATGTAGTTATAATAATAATTGCAACAAAATTGATTTAAAAAACGTGATCATTTTATTCGTTCAGGATCTAGATTTATATCCGCTAAATCTTTAAAAAATGCAAAATGTTTTACATTACGTCCGGTGACATAGTCTAAACCACGCTAACTACAGATTAAACTAAAAAGAACCTGAAAATTAAACTTAAAAGTTACACTTAAAATAATATTATGTATCTAAATAACATTTTTAATCATTTTAAACTTAGAATAACAAATGCCTTCACAATAAATCCTTCATGAATAGAAGTGAGTTCGAAAACTTTTTTTGCAGCCGCACTGAGACACAGGAACTCTCCATTCAGTCCATGCAAAAAGCCTTAAATAAGACATAAACTAGTTAGGTCTAGACTAGAGTTCTAGACTCAATACAAAGTGTAGACTGAAGTTGATAGATGACGACCTATTTAAACTATAGACAAGTTGATATGAATGGATTAATAAATCTAATTGAGTGTAATCTGTGTTTCGCGGCCTGTTGCCGGCTGATGGGAAAATCGCTTTGATTGAGACTATTTAGTTTGTGTTGCTAACGAGTATTTATTATTGGGGAAAGCAAGGTTTAATAAATAAATTGTACTTGTAAAGACCCTTTTTATCTGTTTGTGTTAATACAAAATTAGATGCGGGATTCTTGCGAAATTAAACTAGCAACACGTTTTATATGTTTCTTTGATGTTGTCTTTTACCTAACGTTCAAACGAAACATCATAGCTAAGGGCGCTTAACCTACTAAATACGACATAAATCATAAATTACATCACTCTGTTGAAAAACATTTTATAACCTGAAAACTTAATACAAAATATTGACCTTTGTCACGTAATTCGTGACACTTCCCTGAGAAATTACCAATTAACAGCATCTTACAAAGCCCTAATCTTAAGAGTATTACGTTAAACATGCTGACACAATTTTTGACGTAACAAAATTGTAAACTCAAGATTGCTTCCATAATGTAAGTCCGTAATGTGAGCCCTATGATAGAAAGCTGGGCAAGTCACGACGCACCTCGGGAAAATCGCACAATAAATTGCAGACTGCATAATTGCAAACAATAGGCTAAACTGTGACATCATTAAATGTAGCCTGGCCGGTTATAATAAAATTAAATATTAAGAATTCTTAAGTTCATAGTTCGAATCGTATGTTTGTAACTTCTTTTTTTCTTTCAGTTGAGCATGTAGGTTTTGCTGTTCCTGATGCCTTATAGAGTACTTTGTGCTAGTCATATAAGAATACCCTTATAGTTTTCATTTTGGTCAAAATAATTTGCATTGCATTAATTATTGTGTAGCCATTCCTCAGTTTCTATTCAAGAAGAATCACCTTAATAACTTATTTTAAAAATCGGATCGCAAATATTGCATCGCTTAAATGAATGAAAATACTTTCGACCTTTTTAAGTTCAAAATGCAACTATAAGAAAGATAATCTGCATTCCTATAAATGATTCATACAGCATCAGAATTATTTTATTTTATATCCAATGCCGCATTAATGAAGCCACTTTAAAAATTGCCGTAATCAATTTAAAACTTCGATTCGAGCACTGGATTCGGCAGATCTTATCTCAAGCTGCGTGTTAAGAAAAATGGCGACTCGGACTAGTGTATCAAGTTTTTTAGCAAAAAGGAAATACAAAAGTTTTACTCTGTAATGCCGACGAAAAAAGGGTATTGGATTGCATGCGAGCCGATGTTTTTACTTTTTTATGTGGGTATTTGCTTGGCTTGTAGGGTCTGACAGCTGTCAATCTTACTAATGACATAATTGAGGTTAAACAACTCGTATTTTGTTACTTAACCACGTAACGAGGGACTTGAATACTCCCGCAAGTGGAAATGATGATTTGTAAAATATGACGTCTTTAAAATATATTTTCTTAAGGTACTAAACTAAAAACAAATATAAGGAAAAATGGGGTTATTTGACTCCAATAAAAATAAACAATAAATCTTCGCTGTTTAGGAGAAAAGATTTTAGTTATCTCTTAGTACCTAATCAATGTTAAAATAAAATCAAAGGTATTTATTTTGACCTTTTCTGACCTACACTATTCAGCATCAAATAAAAAAAAACCCTCCATAAATGCATCATCAAGGAGCTCATTACTACCAACCTTTAAAAAAAGTACTAAGGAAGTGTGTTTATGGCCGGAAAAGTACCATAAAATCTATAAATTAATATTGTAGAACAGTTTCCGTACTTCATTAATAAGATCTGATGCACGATTTGTTTTTGTATGTTTTCCTGTATTTATTCAGATTACGTGTTTTCAATGTCAATATTAATGTAATTATCTCTTATGCTTTTTTTAAGTTCAACCGGTTGTTTATTTTATATTCGTTGGTCTATATTCATATATCGTATTTTTGTTGATTGAGTATTGTTTCCTTATGTCAGTAAAATTATTTCTGATTCTTTCAAGCTTTTTGTCCATTAATTTGTAAACTGTTTTGTCACTGACACCGAAAAGTTAAAGTTTTTTTTGGATGTGGAAAATTGAAATTTCCCGACTGAATTAGAAAATTCAAAAATGACGTCAAGTATCTTTATGGTTTTTCGCATAAATGTATGGATTCTGAGGAAACCCACTTTATCAAAAACGTTTCGTGTTTAAAAGATTAGGTGGAATATAGTATCGAACTTACATACACTGCTTTTGATTCATCATCATCAGCCCATATTCGTCCACTGCTGGACATAAGCCTCCCCAACTGCACGCCAATCGAGATCTTCAGCTTCTCGCATCCAGCTCCTGCCAGCCCTCTTGATTACAAATCATTATACTGTAATATTCCGCCCGCCCTGAAATAATACAGCCCAGACTTCAAAGCTTAGTTTAGCAAGTAAAAATTCCATCTTTATTTCTACGGACTATACGACCAGATAGTATAAACTAACTCCACAGCCTCACCATGCCCTCATTAGTACAAAATTGTCCCGTCAAAGACTAATGAGGGTCAGTTAAAGCCTTGAAACATTTAATGAGGCTACGAGAGGGTCACACTGACCCAGTACCGTTTGACGTCACTCTGTGATAAAATAGAACTTTAATAGTTAACTGTGTAGGTTTTACACAGACAAGCATGTATTTAAAATGTTTAAATTTTAACTGATCGGCGTAGAAAAGGAACAATACATAATAATATTTAAATTACACCTTTCTTTTTTAATTTAGTAATAGATTTTTTAACTATAGATATGATTGATATAAATACTCCTGTGTATACTCCAGTATAAATAAATAAAAACTTTTTAATACAATATTCAAACGATGAAATAAATGTAGTTTGATGATACAGACGAAAATAATCAAAGTATGTATTTCATCACCATACATTCCTGAACGTAAGACCTGATTCCGTGCAGATTGCAACGTCCTTAATTAATTAAACCTGCCCGCAACTATTTCAATATATCTTTGAATACAAGATGAGCCTGCATAACTACAGCAAATTAGCAATCCACCAACGTAGAATATATGGTATGGCAAAATAAGATGTAAAGGACGAACATCTTCCTCATTAGTTATTACATCACAGACAAACAAACATGTTTCGAAATGAACATAAACGAAGCTATCATATTAATTAGAGTTCTATTTAACTGAGTACTGTAATGTTGCGTGGAAAAACTTAATTGATATAAAAGAAAATTGGTCAAGTGTGAGCCTGAATTCTATGGAAAGTTCCGTATCACATTCATTTAATGATTTCTGGAATTAAGTCTAGTAGATTATGATTCTGGTAATTGAACAAATCGGAATATCATACAAAAACTAATGTAAAACTATTGTGCGTGCATTTCGGCCATTTTGAAAATGGTCATCTTAAAGCTTTTTTTAACTTTGTTTTTTTGTAATTACAAAGTATTACGTGCAATTGAGGGACTTAAAATATGTTATTAGTAAAATAGTAATTGGCAAATCGCTTGTCAGACACAGCTCGCCGACGGACCATTGCTCGGGGTAACTGCATAGATTAGTTCTAAATAGTTAGGTTAGGGAAAGGGTCCTATTGTCGCCCCTCGTCTACTTAACCCAAACGACAGAGCAACATAAAATGATGTATCTGTTACAAACGTTGTAAGAATATCTGTATTCCATTGCGTAAATGTATGTAATTGTTACGTCACTCAGCTGATTTAATTTCAAATGTGGGTGACATCTGTCGGAGATCGAATGCATTTGCATTTACTGTAGCATGTCTTAGTCTACTTCGTACATCGGCCCTTCACTCGTTTTGCATAAAATTATGTGATTTGACTCTATTTAATATTAAATACTTTGGTATGGGTATACAAAATTGAATTCCTGAAGTTTCGATTGCTACAGAGATTCTATTTCATAGGTATATGACTTTTGATTTGAATGTAGAATTCGAATACCTAAGTGAATAGGTTTTCGGGTTGATCAATTTATTACATTTGAAACTTTTGACACATAACAGTTGACGATTAAAGACAGTTTTCTCTTCGATTTCGAAACTAGGTTTATCTAAGAACTTAATTTTACATAATCAAGTATCGAATCGCACAAATTAATGTCAATGTAAATAAATACGATAATGCTAGTTTAAGTGTTAGTTTTTATTGCTTTCAATTAAAATGAGCAATTAAAATCTACGTAAACAAACTTATTTTATTGCGGGCCCACATTAATGTAAATGGCGGCCCAATCAAAACAAATAATTAAGGTTTCCTTTGATTTGATTGAGGGACTTTCCTTCCTTTAAGTATATTTTAATCTCCATCACATCATAAACTAAGATATTTGTGGGATCGAGACAGCTTACTACACGGCCTCTAGCGCCATCTCTCTCACACATCAGCACTAGTTTTGCTTTTGAGCTGTTAGTAGGTACTAAGTTAGTTAAAATGTACGAATGTAAATTGTAAGATGGTGGATAAGTAACCAGTAACAAGTCGCCGTCAAAAGACACGCGATACTCAAGTCCACGCCATAAAATTACATGTTTATAAAACACTTTAACCAACCCCAGTGTATAATTAAGGGAGATCTCACAATTTAATATAGATAGGCTTGTGAGCTTATAAGGTGTGGAGTAAATTAACTCTATTAATAGACTATAATTTATGCAGCTGTTGTTCATTATTTTCTAGGTCTTGTACGTAGTTATATTAGTGTCGTTGCATTAACGCTTGATTTAAAAGGCTGAATTAATTTGTTGTCAAATCGAATGTCCGCGTAATGATTGGAAGACCAAAAGCATGAAAACTAAACGTATTGTATTACTTTCTTTGACGTGTGGTATAAACCTCATTCACCAGACTTCGTCCGCGTGTAGAAGATATATGTTAGGATATTTTGAACGGAAGCCCTCGAAGATGAACATTTTCCCCCGTTTTTGCCACATTTTCCATTGTATCTTCGCTCCTATTTGTTGCAGCGTGATGTTATATAGCCTAAAACCTTCCTCGATGAATGGTCTATTGAACACAAAAAGAATTTTTCAATTTGAACCCGTAGTTTCTGAGATTAGCGCGTTCAAACAAACAAAAAAACTCTTCAGCTTTATATATTAGTAAGTATAAAGTATAGATTATAGTTTACGATTTTTGTACCTCTTTCTTCAGCTCTTTTGTAAACTACTCCTCAACAGTCCCGCTGAAACCTCAATGGAAAAACCTTAAACTTAATACCTCCTTTTTTAAAGTCGGCTAAAACTGAGTAATACCTATTAATCTAGAGAACATAAATCGACAGTTATTATTATAAGTTGTGATTAAAGTTGTTATCTTTTAAGCAGATGTCAATGTACTAGACATAGACAAGTAGAAAGCGCTACCTGTAAGTTATAGGGACGATGGTGTTAGATAGTTTAGGCTGTAATTAAGATTGTAGTCGAGAACAGGTACAATTTTCATGTCACTAGTCACTTGGTAATGGTAAGTTATTGTGCTGAAGGAAATTAAAAATGTGAAGACTTTTTGTTGTTCTCAAAAAAAGAAAAGTGATATAAGAAATTGTTTCAGTGTAGACGGTTTATTTTATTAATATTTGGTATAAGATTTAAAAAATAAATTTAATTAATTACACCTGTTCATCAATCGCCTGCGCTATTTACTTAGGGTTAGAGCCTACTATTGACTGCTCACGGCTCATGGGCCAAGAGCTTTCGGTAGCTAAATCACTGCGATTGCTAATGGAGATTCATAAAGAATATTTTTTTTCTGAAAGGAGCTATTTTCCAATTTTAGCTAAGTTAGACTTTATTAATATACATAAATACAGTTCTTGTAAGGCGAAAATTACCAAACAACCAAGACTAGTATTTATGGCTTTCATTTCAAAATTTAAGTTTTTTGTAATTGCATTTTACTTTGCTATAGTCTGGCGGACCTTAGACCTCTTCATGAAATATAACTATCGCTGATGTAGAAGCGAGAGGCCGCTCTATAACATGTAGTGCGCTGTCCCGCTCCCACAATCGTAATTGTCTTGCTTAAGGGTGTTCTGGTAGGACTCTGCCTGTCTAGTAGCCCACACGGGTTGCAATATATTGCCTTCATTACATAGTCTCATACCTTCATTCAGTTTCATATTTATAAATGAGATATTTATACTTACGTTGTTTTGGTATGTAATGTGTTGTAATGTTTCATTTTGGTGTTGTCTTAAATTGGTTTAATAATGTCATACTTAAACGGCTCAATATAAAAGATCTTCTATGTTATTTTTTTAACAATGCGTTCGTTTTTTGTTTGATTATATTTCATACTTTATAACATGGACTAAAAATATCTCGTCCAGATTTGTTTTTAGAATGTAACATAAAAATAACTTCCGCGCAAAACCAAAACGGATCCACGACATCATGTCAAGAGCACATCCTCAGGCAATAGCGCATAATTCACCTCTTAATGGTATAACACCATTAACGAACTAAATGCTGTAAACTGTCTGCATGCAAATCTTCGACAATCCATCATCCGAGGTCCGAGAATCCCCGGAACTATTAAATACTCGTAATCTAATCCTCACCAGAAACGGAACTTTCGTCATTAACCTTTACTATATGCCCCGGGCGTTACCGTAATAATAATGTAACACACGCAACAATAAGAGAATTTTTACAAATTACTTACTAAGAAAGTAACAGTTTTTTTTAATGTTTGTTTGGTTAAATTCATGTTATGTAATTTCTTCGTTATTGTTGGAAATAGCTGCTGGTGTTCTCGTCAGTTGTTTTTGAAGAACGGCAGAAGATATTCAAAGAATCAAGGAATTAATAGAAACGCTTATTTTGTATAAGGCTGTATAAATAAATCGAGTAAAAACCAACTAGAAAAAATTATAAGTCTTTTCTCCTTTCTTAAGCCAGTTAGAAAACAAACTTTTCAACACGTCAATATGGAAATGTCGCTTTAAATCCACTTAAATAGGTTCTATTATAGGTGTCATATATTTTAATAGTTTCGCAAAAAAAAAATATGCATCATTAAACAAACTTGGAGATAGAATTGTCAGAACTTAAAAAAATCCATTAATACCGTACTAAATTGATTGCCCCATCCTGGTATCTTTTTCCATTGGAGCCGGATTGATAAATAGTTTACGGCCGCAATCCCGCCAAACTGGAGCGCATCGTGAGTCTCGTGACAAACTGCGCGAGTGAGCGACATCCCCGCGTTAAGTAATTAACGTCGTCGCTCAAGAGCCGTCAAATTAACGCGCTTTGTTGTACGGCGTGAGTTGCAGGCGAGGAGCGACGTCTAGTGGGATAACTGGGAGTTTTCAAAGTGCAAAAGCTGTGTTTTTTTTAGTTTATGAGATGTGGTTTTGTTTTCATAAAAACTAGGTTATTTATAAAAGTTTAATCGTAACTTTTTTTTGGATTTAGGGGAAATTACGTTTTCTAACTGCAAACTAATATGGGTTTTTTAATTGTATTAACGAATAGTATAAAAAAACAGTAGCTGGCTGGTAACTAGAAATATTATAAGACATTTAAGTATTTGGTAGATAATTTAGAACTCTTTGTTAATGCGAATACGTTTGTTCGACACTAAAATAAGAACACGTATCGACAAAAGCCTAAGAAAGTAAACATAGTAACAGAGTGTACTCGCCAGTACGTACCTGTTTTGCTTGCGTCTTGCATGCTATAAATTACGATAGTTGAGTATACACCGCTTTCCCCGAGTTCCTCCGACTTCCGTGATTTGTTTTACAAACTATTTTAAATTTTAATACTGGGTTTTTGTAGAAATTTCACATAGAAACTCTTTTTGAATACGGACTTTTTAATGTGGGTCAAATGTCGCTGTGACCCACTTTTCGCTCGTTCTTAAGGTAGAATAAGATTCTACCTTAAGAACGAGCGAAAAGTGATCTATGGGAGAAAAATCGTAAGAACCTTTATTGAGTTAAGAGATCTAAAAATGAGATCCGAAGTTTTTTCTTTCTAGTGAACAATTGTCAGTTTTTGAAAAGCTTATTACTTTCGCCAGCTAAAAATCTGAAGACCCTTTAGTTCCCCTTAAACGCATAATACCGGCTGACTTGTCAAATTTTATAATAATTGCTCTCGAGTGAATAGGGGGTCCTGCTTCGTTACCGTACGACCGCCGTCTACAGACCGGTACAAGCAAATTTATGGAAGCATTGAAACTTATTCTTTTGGAAAACGAGAGAAAATAACTCGATTTATACCCATTTGTTAAGATCAGTTGACTGAAAATATTATACAGTATTTTGTTGACCATTTTTTTGGGTAAATGCTTTAATACTTGTGTTATTCAATCAATTTATTTTATGGAGGGTCCTTCAGCGAGCTATAATTCTAAAAAAAATATTTCAGATGAAATTCTCTTGTCCTTTAGTGCGCTATAATGCTGGAAAAATAGAAATATTAGAAATATATGTTTCATAAGAAACTTCCTTCGAAAACTCTAATCTTCAACAATAGCCAGAACCTTCAGCATTAACAGAAAGTTCCAAACAATTAAAAATAAACAGTCCAACAAAGTCAAGTCACAGTTTCCCATCTCAAAGAAGCTATTTTTCTTGTATTGTCACTGGCTGTAAACATTGCCATTTCTCTCTTGTTCACAAAAATGCGATTGAAACGCTGCCAACTACCGCCTTTCGAGAAAACTGTCCGATTGTTAAGTGTAAGGTTGCGGCTTTATAAAATAACACTATTATTTCATAAAGTACACCATATTTTGAAACAAACAAATGCCAGAGATCATCTTAACGAAAGTATCTTATTAAATGTTTAATTTGATATTTTATAGGATATCGCTTTTTGTGTAGTAATATTTATTGAATATTCAATAGATTTTGCTTTACGATAAATTTTTGACCGCTATATAGCATAAATTACATGTATTACACTATTTCTCATGATTATTTGTATATAATTCTTCGTCAATGACGGCAAATTCTAGGCATCTATAAAAACGCACTTATATTTTCCGCTACCTCCCCCGCTTCAGCTTGTGTCCAGTCGCAACCCTAACTAAACATTTTCAGAAGCAGTAAAGTTGTTCGCTTGAGCTTTTAAAATGTTATTGCCCTCTTATTTGGCCGCTTTTTGATGTAAATCACGTTTGTACACAAAGAAACCGCATCTTTTCTTGAGAATGGTGGTATAAAGCAATTATATTTTCATTTTATTTTATTATTATGAGACCACTTGTTTGCCAACGTTTTAATTTATTGACGTACATTCGTTTAATGGCAATAACTTGGTACAATTTTTCCCTTAGCATAGCTAGTGTAGGTACGACAAAAGACAAATATGTATACGCATTTAGCTGTCAATAATTTGACTATAGGTATTTTGACATCGCGGTAGATATTAACGAAATTTGATACGTATTTTTATCAGTTACGTGTATTATTATTATTATAAATGAGTGAGAAAATATCCTAATGCGGTAAACGTATCTTATTGCACTCTAATCAGCTTAAAAACTAAGAACTAAAGTAAGTCAGAGTGCTTTTATTATACTCGAACTCCACGCTAAGGTTTGTTGCAATTGTCATTTAATTTATAACTTTAAGTTTTTAAATTTAATATAAAATGGACATTACTTACATAATGTGCTTCGGGAAGCTTTGCTTTATCAATAAACAAGACATTCTGTCGAACTATACAGTAGTCTGTAGCCTGTACTGGTTTATTATTATACCGCGTACGGTTACCGATCGTAGAAGATATGGATGCGCTATTCTGCATAGATATTTTTATATCTCTGGTTTGTGTGTAATAAGTATGTATATTTGTATATTTATAATTTGGTTTTATTTATGTAATTTTAATTGTGCAGTTCAAGGTTTGAGTGACGACTGACACCTTAGAATTAAGATGATAAGGATTCGGAAAGCAGGGTTTTAAGCCGGGAGCCGACTTTAGCACTTAGGTTGTATAAAAAAAGACCCAGTCATACAATTGTGCTATATTAACACAATCAAATCACATGTGTAACTGATACTAGTAATCAATACCTATCACATTTGTTACCGCATCCACTTTCCTTATACCCTCTACATCTGGCCTCGATAACAACCACAAGCGGGCACGGATCACGTCTCTATCACAAGGGCTTCCTTCTTAGCTTTCCCGTTTGTTAGGCATTATCGTACTTGCGTATAACCGCAGTTGCGATTAGTCGCACGTCTTGACGTTGTCTTAGTAAAAATAGTTGTGAGACCGACCCGTCCGAATATTGGGAAGAGAATTAGTTTTAAATGCCTGGTAGGAAGATTCCCTTTAACATATTAATTACCCTACGGCCGGGATTTTCAGGGTTTTTATAGACATCTCACACTTAATGCTGAGGAAGTAGTAGATAGTAGAGGTTTAATATTTAACCACTGTTTATGTATATTTATGTACTTTTTCAGTTGCATCCATTCCACATTTACGTTATTTGAATAATAACATTTTGACACTCACACATAGTGTGCCATCTCTTTATGTAACGTCATCCAATATTCAGTGATTATAATAAACCTAGTGATGACGGATTATTATAAAATTCTTTTAATTATTAACTTCTTTTGAGACAGCCTTCTTTAGTATAATTATCTTTTCACCAATAGCCAATTAATTATGATTGATAATGTTCACATAAATTACATTAATCATTCTTCTTAGATTTTGTATTGTTGTTGTTACGTTATTGTTTATTAAACAACGATGCAATTTTAATAATGCCACTTGCAAAAGAAGTTAGAAGAAATGGACAAGTGCTGGTGGGGTCGCGACACTGAACAAATGAAAGAAAGAGATACAATTTTCGACCCATCACCATAACTGTTTCCATTAAAGTGTTGCTTAAACTTAACTTTGTTTATTTATAGTTTATAATTAGCAGCACCAATAATACCCATTCTGCGAAAATGTAGTTTTCTAAATGCCATAGTTGACAGTCACAGTTGAGGAACAACCTGGTGACAAACAGACGTACAGATTTAGGGGTTTAGTATAAGTTTTACATTTCCACCCTTTGGAAACTAAACTCAGTACGGAAACTCAAAAACAGTTATTGAGTTCCTAAAATTAAAGGATTTCTCTTAAGCTAAGGATCATTCTAACATTTGAATTAATCGTTCTCACTAAGGCAATAATTTACCCTGTATAGAAGATTAAACAAATAAATAAAACAGAACTCTTTTGTTTCATAATATCAAAATACTAGTTTCCAACAAATGCATACCGCATTGCGTTGCCCAGCACACTTTATCGGAACTAAATTTAAGTCCCATATCGCGGCATGTATTTAGCATAACATTACGTTCAGTCCTGGCTAGGTGACATTGTACTTAATCTTGTACACTTGTGTGCAATAAAAGTGTACCAATAAGGTCATATTGTTTGAATTATTAAAGATTAGAATATTTGGAACTTGCTATTAAAACTAGTGAAGAATGAGATATCTTAATTTATATTATTTTTTAAAATAGAAATATTGAACTGAAGAATTTTCAATCTTCGCATTGAAATTTAACATACTAGAAGAAAGCAACAGTAAATTTTCAAAAACCAAATGTCCCTCTCAGAGATTTTTCGATCAGCAGATATAAATTTTCTGCGGAAGGAATATTTTTTTGAACTTGATAGTCAGTTTTGTATACCTCTATTTTACTAAATTTCAGCAAAGGTCGTTGCATAAATTTTTCGAACAATTTATTACAGTGTCGTTGTAATAACGCTGTTATGAGTACATTTGTATACTTTCTTTACTTACAAATAAGGTTTCAAAAAGAATTCCTTATTATTGTCTTTTACTCTGCTTCCTATTTACCTTGTAAGTTGTTGACTTCAATCGGTATGCAAGTGATTGTTGCTCTACCGTTATTGGACATTCCATTTACCTACATAAGTATGAACTGAACAGAATACTTGTTTTAATTAACTAAACATGTATGTATTTATGCCTGACTACTATTGAAATACTAACTAAAACCTTAATAGGTGAAGAAAAATAATGTATTGACTTATAAATAAGGTTTATTTGCGGTTATGTTGTGTCCATAGGGAATGTTTTATATGATTTGTTGTTGCGCACTTATTCCTTGTGTTCCGGGGTTTAACTAACATCCATGGCACATGCACAAGGCACCCAGACTTATAACGAACATTTGTGGATCACAGAAATGCTTGCCCAATGCGGGGATCTAACTTAAGACAATATAATGATCGAACTTGTGCTAAGTTGATTTGGCAAGATGATCTAGCTTTACCAATCGGTACTTTTTAGAATCGTAATCAATCTAAAAATATTAGGTAATAATGCACTAATGCACACTTTTTTTTTAATGTTCACAAAGTAGTTTGTAGCTTACTTAACGGGCTTGGAGTGTAATAGATATTTTTAGAACGGGTAATTTAACTTCCGATTATAACTGTAGGAAAGCAAAATAATCAATCCCCTAAAAGCCGTCGCTTCTGACATCTCTCAACTTGTTCTGACAAGACCCTCACATCTTTAGATGACAGCTGCCGACAGGTTGAACTCGAGTTATTGTTACCAAATTAAATTGACTATTCCCACTACAATTACTACAAACATGCACTCTATCCCATAGGCAATAAGAACTATTTTCATTTAAACAGTTTTATTAGGTGTGAAAAATGTGGCGCAAAATTAATTATTAAGCTGCGCACTTATTTTGAAAGGTAGTGTACGTCGGGTCGAGTGTCAAAAGTTTTTGTATGGCTACTTCATAACTAGTAATAAGTCTGACTGTGATGTATTACCCACCTGCCAGCAACATTACACGTTGTTATATAACAAAACATAATTGCAATTATATTAATTCGAATATTAAGACATTTTGTTTTGCGAGTAACCATTTAAAACGACTCCGGCATTAATGAAACCAATCCTTGTTTCATGGGAGTTTTCACAAACATACGCGTCTTACGCACAAGATACCTAGACTCATGGTAAGCTTTCGTGATTCACACTAAATGCATATCCTATGCGGGGTTGAAACTGTGTTAAGTTGCAACCAGTGGTATTGGTTCGGATATAACTAGGTGTTAGTCATCAGATAGATCAAGCTAAATGTTATCACACAACAACTAAAAAAGAAAAAAAAGGAACTGGAATGGTTTTTTTCCAGTGCTCACATGTAAAACTTCCTCTTTGTATTAAAACATTTCGCTGTGCCCCATCCTTCGTACAAAAGGGTCATAATGAACTGATATACATGTAACTCTTTCTTTTCATTCTGCCATACAGTGTCACCGTTTGCCATATTGAAGGATAAAAAGGGGTAAAATGCCCCCAAAATTTCCCTTTCACCAAAAATAATCCGTAAAGCCGGCCAAAGTATGTCTAATAGCAGATAAAGACCATTCACAATCATTGTTACTTTCCACATGAGCCTTCCAATCAATACCAATCTCAAGCATTACCTATACGATAGACAAAAACCCGAGAAAACCGAGGGTCCCGTATATTAGTCACTTAGAACTTCTGTCTTTGACAGATAGGGTGCAACCCTAATTGTCATGCCCAGAATTGTCTGACCTCCCTTCGTTTATTGAATGTCTCTTGTTAAGTCCGTTTGATATCGGAGCGAGGGAGGGGTGGGAGGTCTATATACCTGGTCGTTGCCTCGAGAGGTGACGTTGGAAATATTTGATGAGGCGTTTATTTTAAATCAGGGTTTCAAAAGCTTTTATTGTTTGTGAATTATTAGTGAGGTCAGTCTGAATTTCTAAATTTATTTTAGTGTTGACGTTTGGGAGGATTTAATTTAAAGTATTATGTGTATTTTTATTTTATTAATTGCCTCTAGACTGAAGCCTGTTTTAACGAAGAGGGATTTTTGCAACACTATAAGCGGAACCAGTAAAAAAATAGAACGACTATATATTTATACCAAGTCAAGCATTTCCTTTTAGTAACATTCCTTAAAAAAAATCCTTACTAAACCTGTGTAAAGTTATCAAAAGTTGCAGCACAGAACGGAAAATCTTAACTCGACTGTCAAGTGAGGATTATCCATTCAATTCCTTTAGACGATATGTCTCAGTGAGTAGGGTACGGTAATAACATTAGATGGTCCCGTAGACAGCTCTGACTTATGTTATTAGGCGGCTCAATCAATACCGTCGCCAGATTGGTTCACTTCGATACAATACGTATAAGTATAAATAAGATACAAACTGGAAGCTAACCTTTAGCATTTGCAGAGACTTGATGAAGAAGAAAATAATCAAGATGTGAATAAACCTTACTTAATAAAATTAAAACTTTTTCGAAATTTGCAATATCTTTGGATGCCATTCGTATGTCTTAAGAATCAATGTTATAATTTAGCCCAACTTATTGTTGAGCATTTCGTTCAGTTTTAATTCAATCTCCGTTTTAATTTGTATAAAATGTACATTCATATAACATACGAACACTTTCATAATAACACTGAAACATACATCTTTTGACTCAATCTAGACTACATATCTTACGAACAATAGCTTTATAACAACAAAAATACAACTTCAGATTCTTCCAACACAAAGGAATAAAGCAAACCCCTCCAGACTCATTCATCAGATCGCTAAAAGCGTTCACCTGTCTTTACTCAGCTTAATAAACCACACAAGTAACACCGTTAAACGGTAGACTAGACATAAATGCACCTTTATCTAGACCTAAAGCAATATACTTAGACATTAAACTAAACGACGCCGACGTCTGAAACCACCAAAATAAATATAAAAGTACAAATTGACTTCACTAAGCGATTCTAAACTAAAGTGGTTTGCGAAGCCCTTCGCTGTTTTGAAAAGAAATAGATACTGTTTTAGTTTGCAAACATGGCTTTTGCATATGAAACTTTCAACAAAATGGAAGCTGAATACATTCAATACATTATAAATAATAAAAACTACAAACCAAGTTAAGGAATATGTTGAGTTAGTACGGTTTTGAGTTAAGTGCAAACAAAAAAGGAATCAATTATTAATTATGACCACATAGTGTTGTACATTGCAATATAATAAATAGTTAATACGCCAGACTCAAACTAAACTCGAAAAACGTTGAATTGCTCAATATACAATTTATCCGGCTCGATAAGAACAATATCAATGATTATAACAAAGTTGTCATAATGTGCCCAGGATCAGGCCGTCATAATTGTCATAGGAATAGAAGTGACCAATAAACAAGTAGACCACTCAAATGCCATACGCCATAGCAGTAAACACAACCAAACCTAGCAATGATCTAGTTCCGAATAATGCCAACAATTCGCGATCGAGGCGAAATTGAACGGTTGTGCACCAATAACACGTTATCACAGCAATCGGTGGCCAGTCCGAACGATTGGAACTCGCTACTATGGAACTAGACGGTGTTTTGTTTGAGTTTTATCAGATATCTTCGATTTTTTTCTATTATTTATTGTAATTTTATGCGGCCCATCTATTTCTGGATTAACGCATGCTCCGCATTTCAAATTGGTTGTTTTTGAGAAATAGTTGATGTGGCTGGACAAAAAATGTGCGTAAAATTTGCTTACTATCCAAATTGATTGAAGAATACTGTCTGACCTGATGTAGTTGGTAGGTATAAAACCCATTCAAATCCTTCCCAACACCGTCTATTATAGTTTGCTAGCCATTTGAAGCAGCAACTATGCTGCAAACAGCCGTATTTTTACACAAGATTACGCCAATTGCCAAACTCGTAAAGGCAGACTTCTATTTCCCGTAGTAATTTATCGGCAATAGACGGACCAATTGCCTTTTCACCCACCGATACTGGCTCTGAATTGCAGGATTTATTGGCAGAACTATCGAGTATCGATGCTGTTTACATGTACTCATCAATTTGTGAGGAATTTTGGATGCTGCCAGTTATTGGGACCAGTTGACTGAAATTGGCGAAACAATTGAAAGGTCTGATGATGTGACGTGAGATGACAATTTACGATGGTAGTTTTCGACGATTGTTTTGTTGCCAAGTGGTAAACTTTGGAAGCTTGGATTCGATTTTTGTATTTTGCATTTAAAGAGTCATTTATGATGACACACTTGTGATCTGTAGATACTGGGTCTAGGCAATTGTGAATATGCATTCCGCACCCACGACACAGGACGGTATTAAATTCCCATTTATATTAATGGAAGTGGTCTGAATTCTGTTGGTAATTTCGAGTATATGTGTATAATAAAACAAAACATGTAACCTCACTGCAAATGCGTTCATATCCGCCATATTTTTACAGGTCCATTTATGTTTAGCTTTATTTGGCTTTTTCCAAGGATGTATTTCCCCAAGCTTTACTTTAGTCGAATTCAAATCTTCCCTATTTCAACTAAATACTTTATTTCACATCTGCCTGCCAGACCTACACAGCCCATTTGAATGCAACATATTATCGAACACCAAAACAGTTCATCAGAAATAATTTTATTTCTGATGAACTGTTTTGACGTAAAAAGGACAACTTAAAACTTAAGTGTTACCTAGCGCAAAATATATTCCACGCAATAAAGTTTAAAAAATATCATTTTTCTGTTGTCTTATTGACAAAGGCCTCTAGCAACTGTGAGATAATTTCCCTTCCTCGGACGAAACTTCTGTTACATAAAACATTTGACACAAAAGACGTCGGTACCAGTAACAAGGTATTATGTTCCGTCCGATGTCCCACTTCTGCGAATTAAGTTTATTGAAGACGCGCAAGAGTTGAGTGGCCCAATTGTTTTGTCGTTAGATCGAGATAGTGTGCATGTGAACAATTTGTGCCGATCGAAAATATATTGTAGGAGTGAGGTAAGCAATTGGTTTTTGTTTTTTTTTCTTGGTTAGTTTGAAGAAGAGATTTGGCTGACGGTTATTATAACAGCTTGTAATAATTCTACTGCTGGCTAATGCCTCTTCCCATTTAAAGGATTGTGTAGTGAGCATGCAGCTAGCCCCATATTTATAATAACGTTATTTTGATGAGTAAGACGTCTGTCAACTATGAAATATAGTTACCATATACTTATTGAGATCTTATCCTCCCACTGCATGCAACGGCAAAGTTTTTTCTCCATTTTATAAAATATATTTTATAAAACTGAAGGAGAGGTTTTTAAAACTCGAAAACCAAACGTGAAATAACTAAAAAGTAAAAACTAGGCTTTAACCATTATGAAACATTACCCTAATATCACAGATTGCAACAACAATTTTTAATTGTAATTGAAAATGACACAATAGCGATTTATTATCTGTACAATAAATTATATTCCTTACATAACTCTGGGTCATACATTTGTTATCTCGTTAATATAAATACAATATATTATACAGCGCTAGTCATTTGTTTCTACGTGTAAAAAATACAGGTCACACAGTTTCAAATAAGAACCAATCATATTAAACTGTCGTGTTTTGCAATTCGTCAAATAAGTTCAATTATTGGGCTTACGATTGATATATAAATAGAGTTATTTATATGATTTTCAATCAGTGATATCACTCATAGTCGTGTGTGATTGTATGAATGTATTCTTCTATACTTACGGGTCAAACGTGTGGTAAGCTTGCAAAAGTTTGATGATCATATATTTTGCATTAGCTGTTGCCCGCGACTTCGTCCGCGTGGTTAGAAGATATGGGTTAGGAATTTTTGAACGAAAGCCATATTTTTCTCCGTTTTTGCCATATTTTCCATTGTACCTTCGCTCCTATGAGTTGCAGCGTGATGTTTTATTTCCTAAAACCTTCCTCGATTAATGGTCTATTAAACACAAAATTTTTTTTTTCAATTTGAACCAGTAGTTCCTGAGATTAGGGTGTCAAACAAACAAACAAACAATCAAACAAACACTCTTCAGCTTTATATATTAGTATAGAAGTATAGATAGATAAGTAATATCTAATGTAAATATGTTTTTAATAGGCTTAATAATAACATTTTTAAAACTATCAATACAAAATGAAAAATATTCATAATATACAAAGCTTGAAAAAATACATTTTCATCCCTGCCAAAGTCGGGAAACGTGCCCAGTAATTTGATATTATTGTTTCAAAAACTCACATAATTTAAAACAATCTCGAAGTCGAATCACTTGAGATAAATAAATGACCATTCTTTTAACAATTTCGGCCAACAGAAACAAAATAAAACAATTGCCTGTTGAAAATGGAATCGTTATATAATTCTAATTCCATAACATTTCACACCTTGTGTTACCAATCTAATCCGAATGTTGCCAACTTTTAAGCCTCTAATAAAAAATCCATCCATCATAATCAGTGTAAAACATTGTTATACGTAACAAAATAACAAGTGTCTCATATTTCATAAGTTGTTTGTCCTAACGAGCTGTGTGTACCCATCTATATAAAATCAATTTGCTTACATAATTGGACCCCTGACCTGCGACCAAGGTATCAATTACGTTGAACACAATAATAAAACTTTGACATTCACGTCGCTTCTATTCCTTCGCAATAAGGTCGAGTTTTCTAATTACTTTCGAAATTGTCTTAGATACTTTCGATGTGATCTTATTATATCGATTTGAGATCGACCACAGATAGTATATATGTAATATGTCTTAGTGGCCTATGACCCGGTAGTAATTTTTGATGTTTAGATAATGTTACATGCTTTATTGTTTTATAGCACGTGCTATTATGCATTTCACTTTATACTATTTATTAAATATACAAAATTAGACCTTGTGTGCTAAATGTTATGGTCGACTATAGAATGTGATACAGATTTTAGGCAAGGTTAAGTTTTTTCCATTTAATGGTTATGTCTACCTCACGCCATAGTTCTGGGATAGGACGAAAAGAAGGCAAAAAACTTAAAGAGATGAAGTTTTTTTATATATATCACTTATTATTATTACTGTTACCTATTATTTTGCTTCGCCTGCCTGTCTCTCTTTTTTATGTTTACCAGTAACCTTACGAGAACTGAGAACCACAAATAATTATGTTCTTTATTTATTATACTTTATTGTTTTTTTTTTTCAAATATGGTTTTTAATTATCCACAAAAAAAGTTTTAATATCCAACCTGAAGTGATTTGAACCACTTAACTCATTAAATGAGTTTTAATTATGTAATACTCGTTAACGATGTAAGTATTTGGGTTTATGTTATACCTACTTATGACTCAATATAATAATAACATAACCAGAATAATAAAGACACTTGTATCTTTATTTGTTTTTTAAATCAGTTTTTTAATCTTGTTGACTTTGGTATGTAACAGTAGTAGTATTTTTGGACACAAATAAAATCAATTTCAGTAGTTTTTTTCCGAAAATTAAACGTAAGTATGTCTTGTTTTAAGTATCAAATTATATCTTGTGATAAAAATACATCAATCCTTTGCTAACACGTATTGAAAATTACAGCTGATCATTGAAATTGCAACAAGAAAAAATCTAATTTATATTCATCTGTACCTACTTATATGTAGATAGCAAAACAGTTTCAAGGTTAACTTAGTAACGGTTTTCATGTTTATGTCAAAACAGTGTTATGTTTTATTATTTTTAAATACTACATCGTGCAACGGCAATGTATTCATCCATTCAGCCGGTTTCAGTATCCCCCCTGCAGAGTTTTTGGCTGTATAATCTGTGGCTAAATTGATTGTAACCTTTTTAATAAGTTTGACAGCGAAGGTTAGGCTCTTGCTAGTTTAGACTCCTATAAAGACTGATCATTTTTGACGCAACAATCATGCTAATTAGTAGATACTAGTGTAATGACATTACAAAGAAATGGATTTGAGTAATTTTAAATATGTCAAAATATTTTTGTACTGCGTAGAAATACTAAAGATCTTAAATGCTTTCATCAATCTATGCTTTCTTATTGGATTAAATAGATACCTTTTATGTTACTGACCAAATTTGACCGTTTGCACACTAGCTCAAAAACTAAAACTAAACAAAATTTTCCATAATTTATGGCAAATGTAATAAATACGGTCCATGTAGTATCAATTCGCATTGTGACACATATTTAACTCAGTTCAAATAGGACCAAACAAATATAGCATCAGTTATAAACCTTACTAGGGTAGAAGGTTCATATAAACAGAGAAAGCATACCATAGCAAATGATCCCGGAACACAACACCTGACGGATGCAGACCAGAGGCCTACCATCTTAAAGTTACATAGTTGTGGAAGCGAGACGGCAATACATTTCGTAGAGCGGTGTCTCTTTCTCACAATTGAAACAGTTTTACTTTTAGTTATAGTTGTGGGCCCCAGTTATCGTTTTCAAGTACCTAGAACCACTTGACCTGACCATATAAGTGGAGAAAACAATATTTCCTTTGAACTACGATAGAATGTGGCCCTTATTGCCCTGGAGTTTATACAGAGTGTTTAAATTTATGGCGCTTTCAAAGTTTGGTCAATCATGTAATTGGTGCGAGCAGAAAAAGGGCGTTATTTTTGGTGTTCATAATTACAATTACCTTTAAAGTGATTTATTTCGTGCATGAAATATTTTGAGATATCTTGGATAAAATTTGAAAAGATTGAGTTATCAAAGTTTTGTAATTTGACTAAGAATTTTCAAAAGCATTCTCTTAAATGCTTAGTAGACGTAGTAGTATCACCTAAAACGATAACTCGAAGGGTTCTCAAAACAACAGCCTGTATATAATACTAGTTCGCTGTCCAGTTCGCCTTCATTCATAGAACATTGAAAGATTTCATTGATTTATATGATTTCTCTCCATTGATAAAAGATATACGTTTCCGAACCCTTTTAAAGGTGTTAATTTGAAGTAAAAGTGTACAGTCGACACCACATGTTCAATGACAAGAAAATGACTCTTACTTTGTTGATATTAAGGTTGATTTTTGTGATTAATTGTGAGCGAAGCTATGTGGTCGAGTGTACAATACATGTTGGACAGAAAAGTGTCAATTACGCGTTTCTATGAAGGTTTAAATTGTTATAATATTGTGATACGTTCATTTTCTATGACGTATAACCTAGTGAAGTAGTCTTGATAATATATCTTACTATGATTTATTTGAGAAAGTTTTCATAGTTGACATCGTTGACTTAATCGTAAAAGTAAATGGTTTTGAGGAAACCAATAAAAATAATATCTATATAGTTATAATAAAATCATTCTAATATTTATAAGTAGTTTATTGTGATCTAGTGGCATCATTTGGTTATTATTGGTTTGATTATTTACCAAAATGTTGTACCTACCTGTTGTACAAACCTTTGTAGCATAAACGACACTGGTAAGAAATTTGTTTGTGACACTCTGATATTGGCGGCGTTAAAGGGTAAATATTTCCATACTTTGCTAAATAAATAATGAAGTAAAGCTCGTTTAAACTGCAGTAATCCCAAATTATCCTAGTTACCTTCAGTACTAAAAGCATATAAAACAAAGCAAGCAAACTTAAATTTACCTACAAACGGACTTTAATTGAAAACTTTTCAGATCATTCTAACATTCTTTTGTTTTTTATAGCATTTGTTTTGTATTATACTTCTATTAATAAAACATAACAAGACGTTCTAAAAAATTGCCAAAAAAACTTACGACACAATTAATAATCAACAAAGCATTATTTGCAGCTGTCCAACACAAATACTAGTGTAATTAAATAGTTAACCGTGGGTTCAATAAAGGTTAACTTGTTACTCTAACAATAACCAAATAAAGTTGCGTCATAGATCTAATAATAAAACAATATTTCATACAATAAAGGGTCATGTGTCACAGAGTCATGAAAATACAGAGGCGCTACATTTAAGGAAAGCTATCGTTACTAATATTATAAATGTGAAAGTAACTCTGTCTGTCTGTCTGTCTGTTACGCTTTCACGTCTAAACCACTGAACTGATTTTAATGAAAGTTGGTACAGAGATAGAGTTAACCTTGAGAAAGAACATAGGATAGGTTTTATCCCGTACTTTTGAAGAATTTTCTTGGAAACGCGATATAACCGACCTCGACGCTGGCGAAGCCGCGGGCGAGAAGCTAGTACAATTATAAATGTAGGATAGCGTTCACGAATCAAATGCTGATATGAAATGAATTTCTTTTTGAGCTACTGCAACAGAATAAAAGCGCTTGAAAATCGTTCTCATATAGCTTTTGCACGAGAAGTGTGTGAAGTAAAAGATTTAGACAAAGGTATTAGTTCGTAATACTCTAATCCCAAAAAAATGCTCTTCTAAAAATTTGATGTGCCCAACAGGGGCTAAATTGTTTCTATGTCTAATCTACCAACAGTTAAAATGAACATTATGAAGCGATAAATGTCTAGAATTGAGTATTGAGTAAAAATCAGTGGCATAGGTACATAAATATAATCATGCAGTTGTATAAAGCGTCACCTCTGGGTATTCATTACTCTGTGTCATGTTTGCAGGCTAATTTAATACTGGACACTGTCGTAACATGATAGGGCTGTACATAAATCTTAATCAGACGCCATTGTGAGCTGCATTTGACTGTCGCACTTAACTAGTTTGATTTTAGTATTTTATTTATTGAATCTAGTTCAATTGAGCTAATAAATTTATTGGTTTTCTTTTGATTCAGTCGGAAGCTCGGTTAGTTTATTGTGACGTTCTCACGCACTGTTATGCTAGAATAAAATAGATGTTTATTATGAAGATTGAAATGATTTATGCAAACGACTTCGAAAAGGATGAGGTTCTCAATTTGTCGGTATTTTGTATGCTTGTTACCTCAAAACTTTGGACTGGGTGAACCGATTTTGTTAATTTTTCACTTGGCGTGAATTAGCTGTCATTTGGTCTCAATAAATTTCATCAAGTTTGGCTCAGTAGTTTTCTGCAGTAAAAACATTATTATTTAATTAGAGTCTATGAGAGTATGATGTCAATTGTGTTTTATTTTTAATTAAGAGGTAGTTAGTAACATCTTATTGAATTATATGAACCTTCTTGGTAAATCATAGATAAATTAAACCTATTTGGTGTTCCGAGTTTTATTGGTTGTCGTGAGCTAGGCAAACTAATTTATTATAAATTGAATATTACGTGCTTTTTCATTTAAATACAGAAGGAACACTTACTCTCATAATTACGAAATACTAATCACGATATAATTATCTATAATAAATATGTTGCGTAAAAGCAATCGAAGATACCCAATGAATAACACAAATTGTATATTAAGCCCGAATAGACCAAAGGTGAAGAAATAATTAATTATTTCCTACATCTCGCACCCTTATGTGGTCAGTTGATAACGTATTCAATAGCACATTGGATTTATAAAGACTTTTACAACTTCCTTGGCGATTACCTGGTAGCCGCCATTACGTCAAATCGCATTTATATAAACATTCAATCGATTTGTGATAGTGTTTAATTTATGGAACTTTCATGATCATAAGCTCTGGTATTGAAATGATACTAACTTCGTGTAGGTTGATTGATTGTGTTTTTAATAGTTTTAGCGGTAATTCGGATAATAATTTTTCAACATTTATTGTGTATTTAAGTAGACAATACAAATCTTCAAAGGAAGAAACTCCTAGCTCCATAAATTCTAATTATTAAAGAATGATTATAAACTGTCGTAACAAAACAATCTGAAAAGATGTTTTGTTTATTTTTAACTGACAGATGAGATGCTTTTAATAACTAACATCTATATTTAAAAATAATGTATCAATAAACACAAACGATGCGGAAAACTAAAACACTTCAATACCATGTTTCCTGTTATAGACATTCCTTTAATTCGACAAAAGAAAGCGCTGTCATAAATCCTAATAGAAGCTGTAAAACTTTTTGGTATGCACCACAATTAAAAAAGTAAAAATAGCACAGACTACACGATATTCCTTTTTAGTGGCGCGTGGAGCAATCATTTTTGGAAGTGGCAGCGTGTGGGAATTCCTTTGCCAATTAAGAAGTTTCGACTAACCCGTAGCGTTTGTTTTTTTAAGTTTTTAAATATTGGATTTTGTTATGGTTTTAACCATGTAGAGATTTTTTTGAATTGAATTTGTTAGTAAACAATTTTATGAACACGAAATTCGTTTTTATCTAAGAATAATTTAAATAGATAGTGGGAAATCGATGTAAATAATGAGGTTCTTAAAGTAAATTATGTACTAAATACTGTGGAATATTATATATAAAAAACTGTAAACTGATAATTTTGTTAAAAGAAGGACAACATTACATAAGAATCAATGGCAAAAGTCTAAATATCAAATAGAAACTTTAAATCTCTTTAAACATCGTAAAGGTGAATAAAATTGTATTCCTGTTTGCAAGAGAAACTTTTTACATCTGTCATTACATATATAACAGGTAGTATTTTAGCAAAAACTACATAAATATTTAATGACGAGGTTGTTTCCTCACACGGGAATGGTTAGCAGACCGTAACACAATGTCTTGATGATGTATATGCGATAGCGATTGCAATTTCTTGCTTTTTCTCACATATAGTCTGACAGCCAATGTTGGCTGAATGTTTGTGTTACTCATAACATGACATGATGGGCTTGGCGCAGGATTAGGAGATTTTTTGTGAAAGAATGTTGAAATTGAAGCGTTGTTTTTAATAATTTGTAAACACTTATAATCTCTTTTGATTACTATAAGTAAAGATAAGATAAATATAAGTAAAGCTCTTTAAAATGCTTTAAAAAAATAATGTAGTTCTCCACAAAATGTTCATCCGAAATTGCGAGAAAATTATTACGTATAAAAAAACAGCAGTATGGAAGTGAATATACACGACAGAAATTTAAAGCTCTTCTTGAAAGTCACTATCATTTTCCTAACTCACACCAGAAAACAGCATTTCCAAGAATGCAATATCAATTTACCGAGAGCTTTCGCTACAATCTCGTCCAACATTTGTAACCAATGATCGTCACCAATATTGGGTCCAGTCACCAGTATGACGGGCTTCCGACTTGCACGCTTAATTAGACAGTTCCCATTGTTACTTATTAGATAAGCATGGAAACTTTATGCAAAATCTGTTGTATGTTTATAGATTATTAAAAAAATACAATGTGAGAAAAACAGACCATATTGAAATGTAAGGAGGTCTTACGGCGTGGATTGGGTAAATGGGTAAAAATAATAATCATGAAACCTTAAAGTTTAAAAAAAATATCTTTTCACATACGAAAGAAAGTTGGTACCGATGTTAAATGAACATATTATATTTGCTCATGTAACAGTGTGATTAGTGTTACAACCGCAAGAAAAAGTTGTGTTTAAAAATAATTCTGATGTGCCTTTTGACCCAAGGTCAGCCACACAGGTGTAAAATGTTGTATTTGACAGGTATCACTTACGAATCAATCTCGTTCTTATTCTAAAAAATAATAATGTAATAAATATTTAATACTGAGAAAAAACTTATTACATAAAAAAGGAAGCCCAAGTCAAGTTTTCACGAACAATTTGCATGTTTTTAAAATGGTCATGATAGAGTATTATAACTGTATACTAACACTATATTACGAGTATAATAGAAGATTATGCATTGTTAAACATAGTGAAGTTTTATATTTTCTTAAAACAAGGATTTTATGTCAGTTTACATAAGTTTCCATTACCATATTAATATGAAGGTATCATGTTATCCGAAATACGAAAGATCAGCGGTAGATGAACGTGTCACTCAAATATTTTGTATTTAATGTAGGTAAGTTTCACAGCTATCACACCCTTCCCGGCAGCGCAAAGCAATCTATTTCTCAATTACAACAATGATTATAAGGCAGCTTAAACAATCTAAGATAATTCACTCACATGGGAGTTATTGTAACTTAATAAATCCTCATTTGTAAGTGATAAAATTTTATGAGACAGCATAATAAGTATATAATCGGGCCCTACTTTGACCATAATGTGTCCGAGGGCCCCGGTTTTACTTTCACAAGTAGGTACCTATTTAATTCACACCCGGGAAAATTGTAATCTACATAATACTAGGCTTAGGATACATGGCTTTTGGAGACTGGAGCTGGGTTATGATGTGTCAAAAGAAATTTTGAGAAGCTTAGTTTGTCATATTGGTTAGTTACAAAAAAAAATACAGTTGTAACAATTTGAGGTTTCCCAATTTCTATTACACTGGTCCTATCTTTATTCATGATAAAACTAAAAAAAAACTTAATTTAAGAATTAATTTTAGAATAGCTTTTCAATAACCCCACTTTTTGTGTGTTTGTTGTATTAGCGACGTCGAATAGACGTCATCGTTTTGAATGAACCAACGTACTTATGGATTCAAGTTGAGGTAGTAAACCATATTCTGAGTATTCTGAGTTTTCTGAACATCGAATTTAATATTCTTAGCATTTCGCAGAAGCACCGTTGACTAACACTTAAGTTTCAAAACCACGACAAAAGCTTGTTATTTTCAACGCTTAGGTGTCAAGTTATAAAACTAAGTGGCAACGGGCAAAGTTTCATATGCTTCCTGAATTCCGTGTGAACTGAAATTTTGCATGTTTGGGAGCTCGATAACGGTAATTTAAGCTCTATTATAAAACAACAAACTCTAACCAAATATTGGCTCGCCTGATAACTGTTTACGACTACAAAGATCCCACCCGAGTCAAGCCAATAAGTTTCTTTTTCTAACCTTACCCCAGTGTGAAAATATAACAAGAATACTTCATGCAAATTGCGTAGTAATTGTAGTTATAATGCGTCGGTGAACACTAGGTTTAATATAATGATTAAAGCTAGCAATTTACTCTTTATACTTAAGACAAGTTTTCTCTTCGGACACAATCCTTAGGGCACTTAATATTAGGTACTGTCCATCAAACGTTTGTGAGTAACCGTTTTTACTTTTACGGGGTGAGAAATGAAAAGCGTTTTTTAAACTACAATTATATCTTCACGCAACGTCATTTTAAGTGGCAAACCTAATGTATATTTAGGAGATTTTGGAACTATATTATTTTTTTGACTCAAGTTACAAATAAATAATTATGTAAAATGGTAGACAAGTAACCAACATGGTCTGATACAATAAGTATTGTTTTAAATTCAATACGTGTGTTACCTTAACACTAACAGTATGTACCTAATACTTATTATTATTTTAATAACCGCAACCTTGATCTTCAACCTGTAACAATCAAAACAAATATTCAATCGACTCTCAAAAACAAGTCTGAAGATTTGTTTTGAGACATGATATAAGATAGACGTCCATTAAAAATATTTGCTACATTACACTTTAATGGGCGGCTATAGCCAACCACATTACAATTTCGCAAGAGCAACCTATGTAGTGCAGGCCTGCAGGATTCAGATGTTGGGCAACCAAAATGCCAGCAACCTGGTCAAGGACTTTGGTTGCCCGAGGTCTGAGCACACGAAAGGACCGATCATGTCGATTTTGTCAAACACAATTTCGGCAATTGAATTACAATTTACATGTTAAATTGAATGGCTTGTTTCAATTAACATTAATGGATAAATGATTTATCGCCGTATTTTAAGAGGAAATTAAGTGTTCAGGAATGTTGTTCGGTTAAAAGCCTGTAAGGATCCGGTGACCTTAATTTTGGACAGCAACCTCTTTTAAAACTTCATTTATTTTTATTTTTTAAACCTAAGCTCTCAATATTTATCTAAAAGAGTAATTTTGACTGGTCCTTTAAAAGTCGTTCCCCAAGATTTGATATCAGAATTACCTCATTCATCTACATATTTTCTTGTCTTTTCCAGAGCTTCCTATCAGCGAACGCGAAATGCTGGTGGGCTGGAGCCCTAGCGGCGGCGACGGCGGAGCTGCGGTACGCGGGGTATGTCTGCCCCGGCGTGCTGCTGGTGGCCGGGGCGCCGCGGGCGCTAGAGACTGTGCGCGGAGCATACGCCCGGTCCGTGCTGAAGCCACCGCCCACTTACCTGATATGTGGACTGGGTAAGTGTAAAAATAGAATATGGACGTGGATGGATGTAGGGGAAGAGGACGACCAAGAAACGGTGGATGGTTTGTGTAAGACGATATGGCTGCAAAGAGTGTTTCTTGTGAGATGACGTCAGATAGAAAGGTATGGAAGAAGCACTCATGTTGCGTCGAAAAAAATAGTAATTGGTATAAGGGCAGGGATGGTGATTAATACTCTTCCACAAACTACATAAGAATTCTATGTTAAACCAAAGAATTCTATTCAACTTTTATTGCTAAACAATTTCTTGGGCCTATTTAAAAAGATTTTTCAGAAACAAGACGGAGATAACATTTTTCCAGGAGTGCTCGGAAAATCAAACTAGGGCAACTAGGCACAAATTGCCAAAGCCCGATAAGAATTAAAATCAGACTCTCAATCTTCTTGCCAATCATATAATTATTATTCACATAGAATACCTGTTTATATTAGCACCTCAAGGATACGTCATATTTATAATTTCTAAGAACATTTAGATATATGCATGATGTCATGAGCAAATCGTCGCTAAGGATAATTTTGCGTTATCTTGCGTATTTGTTTCTTACTTTAGGCAAGTTTCTGACGGGAACTAAATACTTTTTTTCTTTTCTTAACGACTCCCGCACTATAGTTCTTGTTGTGGTGGGCTTCACAAACATTCAAGTCACATGCTCAACGACACCTACCAACTTATATTGGATCTTATATACGATCCGATGATGATATCTTGTGTCGATGATAGTCGTGTGGAAGGCTGGCAGCATTGCCCGGTTTCATGCTAACGCCAAGCTAGTTTCTGTGAAGCTGTGCAGATTCGAAGTAAGTTAGTGACCTAAAACTGACATCCATTGTGTAAATGGATCGTGTCGGGTTTGACCTAAATGTTCTCGATAATAGATAATAGAGTGGATGGCGGGGTAGGAAAAGTAAAAATCTATTAAACCCGTCAGTTGCTAGGAGGAATCGAAAAACAGCTTATCTATTATGTGTTTTAATGGAACATGTTAACAATTTGTTTTCAATTCCTTACGCAAATGTTTACATTAGGTACTTAAAGATATTGCTAAAATCTATAATATTAAACCTACAAATGTAAGTAAAACTATTAGTATATCCCTGACATACAATCCAATACAAAAAAAAACTCTTTTAAGTATCGTATTTTAGTTAAAACTATTTTTAAACTAAATTACGTAAAATTTGCATTTAAACTAAAAAACGTTACAGTGCTTAAATGTTCTTTAAAAACGATTGTTTTAAATAAAAAAACTGCAAAATGTCCTCATAATAAATTCGTGTCTCTTATCATGATATAAATCAGTCATAACCTTGCTTTAACTGTGACTCACATGAACGGTTAACTCACTTCCTACTTCTTGTAGATTAACTTAAATATAAAAAATGTACTGAGAATATCCGCTAGAGTAGTGTCTACACCTAAACAACTGAATTTAGATATGAAATCGATTTATTCGATAATCGAGATATCGGGAGGGAAAATAATTGAATTTAACTTTATGAGTCGAGTCAAGCTATTCAATTTATACTGCGTGTCTCTTTATGGTGAGAAAAATCAAAAATCCTATTATATTCCATTTTGCATTATACAAATATACATTATACGATTATTCAAGTATCTGTAACAAAGCTTTCTAGCTTGAATGTGCTTGAAAATAGTCCATTGTTTTTATTGAAACAATATTTTTCATAAATTATATCGATATTTTTATTGCAAAAGAACTAAACAAACAATCGATTGAAGTGACAAGTGTCGCATCACTACACTGTATATCCTTTTCCCACGATTAGCAGCACAACAAAGGCGTAATTACGTGCAATCGCGCGCAGGCGGGCGGCGTGTTGCATGTTAGCATATGCAAAACTATGATCAGAAGTCCGACTCCACTCAATTGTTCAAGGCGTGAAGCATTAAACGATTTGCACCAGAAAATAATAAACAGAACGCAATTATTTATAAATACTTCTTTTTTCTCTAGCCCACTGTGCCCCACTGCTGGGCAAAGGCCTCCCCCAAAACATTCCACGACTCTCTATTTTGGGCCGCATGGAACCAGCCTGCAATAAAAAACTTTTAGTAATATAAAAATTATCGAATAATAAAAACATGGCTCCTGCTTCCTTTACACATTCTACTATTAAATAATATAAATTTACTAAAATAAAAAATACTTATTCAATACTGAAGAAACTCACTTACATTTATTACTTAAATCTCTATATAACAAAGTACACGCTACCAACGTACAGATACAATTAAATAAAATGATGTTAAACTATACATTAATGTTTTTTTCCGGTTGGCCTTCTGACTTGACCTGCGCTATGCCCGGTGCGCCCGCGCAACCGCCGACGGCCTTGCAAGGACGCCGCTTACATAACGACTTATACCTCGCTCGCTAAATGTCAAATATTTTTCGTTATGTCATACAAATTATAATTTCTCGAGTACGGTACACTATAGGTAGATGATATTAAAGATAGCTAATTTCTTTGATATTTACGCTCAAATAATTATTTCCTTTTTAGTTTACCGTTGTAAAATGAACTTAATTGTGGTTGTTTAAAGTTTATTTTTCGTTGTTGTTGGTGGTTTAGACGTTATGTATTGAACTACTGTTTCTTGAAAGCTTTTGTTGGCTTTCATAATTATAAATGATTGTATTGTAATTTGGTAGCATCCTCGTTTTGAGTTGACGTTTATGCGGCTGTTATTTCACGATTGTTCATTATTTTCTTAAGTTTCAAATACTCCTTACGAATATATTTTTGTTTTCTATCAATCGACGTTAAAAATAGAGACATTCACGATTCGTATTTTTACCTCAGAACTTCGGACTGCCTGAACCAATTTTATTTATTCTTAAAAATATTTCATTTGGTTCCATAAAAAAATCTTCAAATTTGGGTAAGTATATATTATTTGAAATCGGTTGTATATTTTTGTTCATACAAAATAATATTTATTTATTTTTCATATTCCAGTTTACTAGTTTGTATGGCTCAAGATGACTTAGTCATCAAAGGCTTCAAAGACATAATATACATGTATGAATGACTTCAAGTACTAAGACTGTATAGGTAGAAGGTCTCTTCAAGTCAATAAAAAAAAATACAATAATAGTAAATAACGATTGTCCTCATTTCAACAAACATAAAACGTACGCATGTAAATGTATAAATTAATATTACTAACTCATAACAACAATAATGTATAAATCGGTTAATTTCTGCACTATGTCGTAGGCCTTAGTAAACACGCAACATCTATTAAATTGTACCCTACCCTCATCGCACTTTTGTGGCATTTCTTGAATGTAACCTACCTTCTTCTAATTTGTTTGCTGTTTTATTTAATTGTCGTGCTAAATGTATTTATATTATGTGAAAGTACTTTGTGATGTTAGTTTTAAGATACATTTTTTTTTTGTTATAGTTTTTATCTACGCTTGCTGGTGGATAAATTGCCTTGCACTAACATATGTTTTCTCTATAAGTGAATTTGTAATTCTTTTGAGAAATAAAATATCTTTAACCGTAAGTCCCTACCTTACTGTTAATGATGATTGTGTCATCAATTATCGCAATGTTAGTCATTAGGCGTGCATTTACCTTACCCTTGAGCGAAGTTTAGGTGTCAGGAGTTAATTAACTTATCTTGAAAGACGACCAATTTCATATATTAGGTAATAAATTTGGATGTAATTATGTGCTTCTTTTGGTTTGTGGAACCAGTCCTATGCTGTGAGCCTTTTTGCTTTAAAAATTGACTATAAAATTCATGTTCCGCTGGGGATTTCTAAAACATTCAGTTACATGTACAACGACACCCAGTCTCAGGACAAGCATTCGTGGATCACACAAACGCTTGTCTTACGCAGGGATAGATGAAACCCCCGGTCAAGCCTTATTTTAAAAACGCCCTAAAGGAGTATATACATTAGGTTCAAAATGACAATTTTTAGGCAAAGGCAAAATCATTTTCGGCTGACTCAAACAGACTAACATTACGCAAAACCTACTCACCACATCTATTTATAAATACCTTCACGACCTTAACTCATAGGTAAATACCATGACGTTCACAAGGGCGCTCGTAATGATCCCTCATTTGGTTCAAGACTCCAACTTAGGCTAAAGACTGGTCATTATGGTAAAATTATATGCCTGATTACTAATTAAAAAGGTAATTTAAGGAATGAATGGGAGGTTGTGAAAGGAGTTTTTAAGTGTTTTGCGTTTATGGTACCTGCTATTGAAGATATGTGATAAGTTTTGATAGTGGTGATAGTTTTGTAGTTTAGATTCAAGGGTCTTGCTGAGCCGGCAGGATTGTCGAAAAGGGTTACTGCGGCCCCGGTACTCTAAGAGCGAAGTAAAGATCTTGTGTGGGTTTTAGTCAGTTAATGCCTGACACTCCCTTCCGCTCCATGCAAAATGGGAGGAGTCATTTGTTGTTTTCTTTGGAAAAAAAATTCAAGGGTAAAAACATTATGGGTAGCTTACCAGGACCAGGATCGGGCTCATGCCGGTAGCGCGTTTGTGTTCCTCGCTCATAGAGATATCACCAAGCTAAGCGGGACCAGTGTCCCGACCAGAGTTTAAAAAGGGTAAAGAAAACATACTTTGAATCTTTTTAATATTCGAGGCTTAATAAAGTTTGTCAACGTCAAAAAGTAGACAAGTTCGTTATGATAGTATGTTTGAAAAACCACGAATGTTAAGGTGAGTAATAATTCTGTGGTTGCTTATTAAGTTATGGACTGGATATGATATGATATCTGGATAATGATATATTATAATATACTGGATATGATATCTCAGAGTAAATTAGGATCGTGGCGGTTGACCTTAGCTATTGCAACAGTACGTGTGATAAAATCTAATGAATGAAATATACAATGCTTTGATTATTTATAAGATTGGCCATAACATTGTCATCATAATGATATCATCTTTGCAAGATCAATCAACACTTCTAAATATAGAGATATAGAGGCATATCTTATATGGAAGACCTTGTACGTAAACAAAATATTTATAATTAAATGCAATGACAAAAAGAATCGCAAATTTACATTAAACTTCGGCACCACATAGACAGTCAAATTAAATAATAAAAATAACATGAAGATAATACAGAAAGTTGAAATATTGTTTGACATCACACATCATTATCACTTCAATATTTACCGACAAGCGACGTTATTAGCCCCCACTTCTTCAGGTTTCAACATCATTGATGGGTTTTATCTTAGATTTTTTTATTGACTCATTATTTTTTTTAAATATTATCAGACTGCTGAATATCTTTTAGTCAAATACACGTCGAATAGAGTATTGAGTATGTTAGGCCCACATTTCCATAACCATGGCACAGCGAAGGCGCCTACATAAACTTGAAGTTTATTTGTCGGCACACAAGATGATACAAGGCTCACAAGGTCTAGTCATAAAATATTATGCTAATGTAGCCCACAGGCCAGTTATGTCTATGTTAATTTGCTTAGTTCGCATTGTTTGATGTACGTGACTTTGATAATTGTACCGAAGTACAGTTTGACATTGGCTCTATTTTTATTGAATAATTAGAAGCTTTGTATATGATTGAGAACCTTATATTGATGTTTGATTGATTTAATTATTTCCTCGTAAGCTTGCTTAGATGTATGCAGTCCTGGTACCTGGAGTGTACTAATATAAGTTCAATGTTAAAGTGTACAGGACTTGTTACCTCGGTTACCGTGGCTCCGGTACACGAAATGCAAAGGAAGGAACATGGGTGGGTTTTAGTCAGTAGAAGTCTGACACTCCCTTCCGCTCAACCCAAATCGGAAAGACTCATTTGATGATTTCCCATCTTTCGATTGTATTCTCTCATGAAAATTTACAACAGAAACAAGAGGTCAAAAATTTTAAATATTTAAGTTACATCATCTGGTACGAAAGAAAGCATTCTTAAAGGAATAACTTTTCTTTTTGCGAATGACTAACGAACTCCCAAAATGGCTGCCCTCATGCTGTCTTCAAGACATCAGTGAGACTTCAGAATATCGTAAAAACAATCGTTATCTCACCCTTTAATGTGCGTTCAGTTTAATGGGAAAAAATTTGACTTGACGTTCCTGATAATATGATGGAGACCACACAAGGTGCTTTAAAGTACTTTCTTTAGGAAATATTGTAAAAGCTGTGTTAAAAACTTAATTTTATGATGGCTAACATCCGAATAGAAGATCGATGCGTAGATAAAATACGATCTAGAATTAAATGACTGTACCGTTGGTCTGTGGGTTATTGGTCCTGACTGCTATACCAGTAGTCGTGAGTTCGATTCCCGCCCAAAACAAATATTTGTATAATGAGCAAGATATTTCTTTATGCCTTTTTTATGTTGATAGCAACGAAACAATTTTACCTCGTGATAAAATTCGACTCTTTACTTTGCGTTATAAAACCGAACTAAATGGATCGAGTTAAATTTGATCACGAGGTAAAATTGTTTAAATAGTTGACAACATTCCACTCACTCATGACCGGACTTACATGCGGTAACTCAAAACTCACCTGATCCAAAATGGCGACTTTTACTTTCTTCCGAAAGAAATAAATGACGAAATACCTTGACAAAGTAATGCGATCGATATTAAATGGTTACCTAAATATACCTAAAGTATTAAACTTAAAAAGTAAAGGTTAAAAAAGTTTCGTAAAAACAGTTTAAATATAACGTTCACCGAATTACTGCCGGTGTTGCTAGCTGTTAATTTTCATATCAGTCTCTATATATGGAAATGTCAATAATTCAGAATGTAATTATTATTGACGTATTTTTATAATTTGGACACGATTAAAAGTCAATCTGAATGAATGTAGTTATAGATATTTATAGCACTTTAAGATCAATCAATCTTGAATAAAGATTCTTTATAATTACTATCATCGACCCATCTCAGTCCACTGTTGGATAAAGGCCTCTATCATGGTAGGCCACTAAACACGATCTTCAGCTCTCTTTCTCCAATCCCTGCCTGCTGCCTTACGAATATCACCGCCTTCTCTTATATTTAATTTATTTTTGAATGGATGGAGGGTTTCTTTTATGAATTAACTAAATAGAATTAGTCTTAATTTCTTAAAAATCACGTTTCCTAGCACCTAATTCTGGAAATTATGGTAACTAAGCCACATCTCATCAAGACAACTGTCAAACTAGGACGAATGAAAATTTTTGTCGCGTAAACGTAAATAAGTTTTCTGGGAATCTCAAACAGTTGGACATTTGCCTTGTGGCAAATAAATTAAATATACAACATTCTAATGGAATTCCAATTCAATTCACAAAGTAGTATAATGGGTTCAGAAGTAACTGTGAAGTTGACAGTTAGTAGTTGTCATTAATATTCAAGCTCCCAACGGGCAGTGTTGCCATTATTTCCCATTGTGCTACAGGGTTGCCAGTTATTTACAGCGTTTTAAATCAAGTGTTTATGTCGCGGAACTTTGGATAAAACCGCTGCAGCGCTTTGTTCATAACAAAGTAATTAAGCCATCTAGTTTTACGACTTTTGCAATGTTTTTTATGTACTTCACCGAAAGCGCATTTTTTTTCTATATAAATAGTAATCATAAATAGTGTCACAAAGTTTGGGACAGGACATATAGAATAACGACTTTTAATCTTATAAAATACTCGAATATGATATCTATAATTTATAATAAAAAATCGTAACCATCAAAAAGGATTCAGTAGTTACATAAACTCACACACAAACATCATCAAATATTAGATATGAACAGAACTTTCTAGTTATATACGTAAGTTATTGTATGAACGTCGATCTAAGTCAGATAATTTTAATCAATGAACACTGATGAGTGGTACAAGGCCTATCGCATATTGATCATATTTATGTCTTGTTGATGCCATTGTTCCTATCGAATCGCCAACGGCGAACTATTTTATGTCGCTGTTAACTACTACTAGTGATTGCCTGCGGTTTCACTCGTTAAAGTCCAAAGCTAGTAGACAAGAAATAAATTACAAACATTAATACCGATCGGAATTCTGAAATGTGTGGAACTGACAGCCTTTTTGGATCGTGACGTGACTTTGACTTGTCAAATTAACAAATTTTAGGGAAACGATCATTGTTTTTTTGAAATGACAACTTTCACGGTCGACAATGTTTATGAAGATCAAAGAAATCCTACATCTCAATTCAAGTTACAAACTATCTATCGGGCTAATTTCGTTCGAATTGGTTTAGTAGTTTCTGCGCAATGAAAGAACAAACATACATCCTGTCAAACTTTCACGTTTGTATTATTAGTTGGATTGTTATCGGTTCTTCGCTATTCGTTTGTTTAATTTGAGTTACGCAGCGTTACTAGTTTGTGTAAGGTCTGGCTAGTTTTCTAGACATGTTTTTGCTAATGCCAACACTGTAATACAAGTTTATATTTGACCTGTAGGTGCAAAGCTTCTAGTTGACGCAACATTTAATGTTTATACTCAATTATATAAGAAAAATCAACATTTGCATTTATATCGTAATAAAAAAATATAATAGGGATGATGAAATTTTTTTTGCAGTGTCCGTCTTGTAGTTTTTTGTATAATAATGGATACGTATTTTTTAATTTGTCCCGCAAACATAAATTGACCAAATTACAGTGAATGAAATTTACGCGTGACGTCACGATTGAGTATAAATTTTACTCTATCGTTAAGTCACAAGCCCCCTCTCCTAAACTTTAAAGCAGTTAATCTTTGTCAATTCTAGTTTTCCTGAAAAAGGAAAAAATACGTGTCTCATACTTTTCAATTATCTAACTGAGGGACTAATGAGATTTTTTCTTTTTATCCCTATTGTTAAAAGCATGCTGCCATGCTGTTGCCAGAAAAAGACCTATTAAACTGACTTATGCGTAATATCCTACTAATATTATAAATGCGAAAAGTTTGTATGTATGGATGTTTTTCCCTATCACACAAAACCGCTGAACGAATTTAGACGAATCTTGGTATACAGAGTTTATAACCAGGTTTAACATTATAGGATAGTTTTACCACAATTTAATATTCCCGTGGGATCACTTTCGATGTACAACTAGTTTAGTAATTAATTCTAATTTGAGTAAAATACAATTTCCAGTTCAAGGATCGACCTCTCAAAAATCTTACTGCATAAGGTATAAAATTCTCAACATAAAAAGTATAAGAAAGAACCATTCTACAGGCAGCTTCCTGGCTCACATTCCTTTTGAGATAATTGCAACAACATGGGTGGCAAAAATACACTCTGACTTTCGTACTGGACTCGCCCACTCGGCCATTTACACCTAACGATGTTCGTCTGTTTGGCTAAATCGACCGATCGACCTGACGGGCTTAACGCAGGACTTTTAAAAGTTCTTTGACATGAAAAAATGTGTATAAGCGAATTTCTGTTTGTGAATGCCGTTACCGAATAACTGTCACAAGGATTATGACAGATTCGTGACAGTTATTCGGTATTCGGTGGTCAGTTTTACGCTCATGAGTGAGTTACGATAGTTTTATTTTATTGATTTCGTATCTTATCTAAAGTTTTTTTTTTATTTTTTACCTTAATATAGTAAGTAGTTTATATAAATCTTACTTACATTTGAGCAAAAGCACAAAGCGCGAAAAAGGAAAATAAAAATACTCTCAAAATGTTTTCGTTTTTCACTTGATAAACATAAAATCCTTGCATTGCAAATCTCCTAATCAATGCTAAACTTATTGAATATCGCAACACATTTTCATAAGATTAAGTACTACAAGGATAAGTATTAGAAAGTCGCAAATATCTGCAGGCTATCATCTACCACCACATCTTGAACTAAGACTGCAGTTGTGTAAGAGAGAGATGACGCTCTACACCGTATACTGCCATCCTGCTCCCACTACTGCAAAAGACCTATATACTTTAAGAGTAGTACCTAGCCTCCTTTGCATATCTATAGTTCCCTCACAATTATGGCAGCTTTCGAGCAACGATTAACCGTTTTATTTTATTGTTATTTTGAGTTGATGTCATTCGTTGGAACTCGTTTTCTTGTTAGACGTCGGCAAGGTGCTGTGTCACAGAGAGTAACGACGTATAATTACTAGTTTTATGAAGTTTTATGCGAACGTTGGTGTGAACAAGTCTGGTCAAGTTGGTTTGGGATGGTTTTATACGGTATGGACGACAGTTGATTACAGTATTTTGTTAATAAATTAATTAGATTTTTTAGTTACTAGAAATGTATTTCTAATATAAAAAAATCTCGTGTCGCTAGAGAGAATTGGACAACGTCTATTTTTCATACACCTCTATTATTTTTTTACATGTACCTACTGTTTAAATTCCCTTAAATTTAAATTGCAAATCTACGTTTATCGGATTAGCTAATATTGTACCAACATAAATGTTTGAAGTTCTTTATAATTTTGGCTCATATAACTTCAAAAATTGGCTTGAGTAATCTCTAAAAATGAGTTATTTAAGATGAGGCTTGAATTTAGTTTTTAAACGCCTCGAAGTTATTCGATAATATTATCTTACAGGAATTGAATTAATAACTATTAAATATTATTTACTGGTTCACTTTTGCTGTAGCACTACCCACGCGTTTGCTTATCATTTCAGTATTTTATTGCTACACGGCCTCTGACTATTAAGCTAAGATATTAAAATAACTAAAACAAAATGAGCAAATAATTGTGGTGTTCTTTCAACGCAATTTCTAAATGTTGTTTATTACAACTTAACTACTTTAGTTGAGACTATTAACTTCAATCATAATGTGAACGTGATACTTTTGTCTGTATGTTTGTTTTAAACACTCGAATGTTAGGAAAACTTGTCAAACCAGCTGTGTGAAGGATAAGATTTTTCCATCAAACCAAGGATTTCTGGTTGGGGTCAATGTTTGAACGTTTCGGGGACGTTTATGTCAATTAATCTTCCATATTTTTTGTCACTTTTTAAAATAGGAATAAAAACGTTACATTTCTACTTTACAATACTGGCATGAATAAAATAGGTCCGCAAATGAGGTTTGGTACTTAAAAGAGGTTGCATTTTAACAAGTCGTAAAGATTTCGACCGTAATGACTTATCACAAATCTTGATAAAAGTCCATTCCTAAGAAATATTTTCCTTCTACAGAGTTTTCTCATCACTAATGACGTCACTGGAAATGACAGACGGCCATTTTGAAATTACAGCTTTTTAAATTTAAATAAATTACGAAATTACGGCTTTGGAATTAAACTTTTGTCATGTTCTACATTTTTAAGAGTAGGATTAGATAGCCAAATTACATGATTTTATATGATGTACAAGGAAACCTTAACTTTTATAAGTCATTAACTTAACACGTTAAGTAAAATACCAACCGTAAATTGACTATTGATTGAAAAAAGTATCTGAAAAACCAAAATTATTCAGTACTGACGCAATTATCTCGCTTTTATGCATTTTACATTACATTTCAATTTATAGAGCTATCCAAAAACCGTCTAAAACATGCGAGTGAACTGTAAAACAAATGCAATATCCTTTCAGTCAGCTTTCAGTAGATCGGAAGCTCTCGTATCAATGGGCGACAGACTGTCTGGCTGAAAATTCAATTTTCACAAATCTGTTTTGTGAAATCGAGGGCTGTTTGAGTCATTTAAAACGTCAATACCCTTTTGAGAGGTATTGACATTTTAATTTTTTGGTGTTAATGATTTAAAATTTTAGATTTCATTCATTTTAAATACGAAAATTTATAATTCATCGAGTAGGTACATAAATGAAAATATGTTCCGATATATTCGCTTAGTCAATGTGCGTTTTAATTTCATCGATAAATTTTTCTGCCTTCTTGTTATTTAGATTTTTTCTTTAAAACCATTAAAGTTATTTTTAACACGATAAACCCCAAAGAATATATCTTTCTGATGTCCTATTTTTCTGCTATTTATTCACTAGTTAGATAATATATACGCAAAACAGTTAAAACTCAACAAAAATAAACAATGTAATAAGGCTTAATAAAACAAACGCGAAATCCTCTACTGCGACTACAACAACGTCAAAATTTCATGGGAAGTCGTTCAGTCATTAATCATTAACAGTTGTCAAAGTACAAAGGAATTCCTTACAGGTAACACAGTAATATAACATGCCAGAGTGAATGGTTTACATAAGGATCACAGACATGACTGCGGTCACGTAATATGGTGGGAAATGGCGGTCGAACTGAGAGCTGGCTGTGGTCGACGGATGTGGAACTCGAATACTGTAAGACTGTATCGACTTGCTTTTGTTTCTCTCGTTGATGTTGATAGGTACCTTAAAAAACGAAAAGAGGACTGATATTTTGAGTCTTGTTTTTGTGGCTTTTTGTCAAATTGTTACTGCCTACCATTTTTAAAATCTATCTTCTAGGATTTATTTCTAAAATGGTAAAACGGAACCCTATTGCTGTGGCATCATCTTCGTGTTTGGTCCGTCCGCAACCAGGCCATTTTTCTGAAAATGTAGCGAACACTGTTAGAAAATTCAAATTTTAAGAGACAGATGATATTTCTGCTACCATTTTAAAAATAAGACGAATCAATCAAATTTTGTATAATACGATCCCTGCGTAGCCTACTGCGTACACAGTAGGCTTGTCATAGTGACCTACACCGCTCGGCTACATGTGTCTTGCTACGGCTATAGTATTTTTACCTAAATTACTTATTCGATCTCTCTGGCCAGTCTCACATCCATCCTATTCTTGCCTTCTTTCAACATTCACATCATATATGTATGTAGCCACTACAAAAAACTACGCACGCAAATTTCCTATCGTAAACAGCAAGCAAATTGAATATAATGCTTAACTAACCATAATTTGTCTAAAGCGATAGTAATAAGTTTTCCCACGACAGGTTTCATCGCTTCCTAACTATCGCACTAACTATCTGGTTTACCGGAACGAAACGATGTGAACTACACTTGTTATATAGACTAACTGCTTATTATGTGTAGGATGTTGAGTTTTGTACCTAAGTTGCATATAAGAGTATTGAAATGCTATGATAAGTCTTTGTGAAAAATTGCTGTTTTTTAAATAACAAGTTCCGTTAATCGTTCGGTGGATTCGATCGTTAGGATGCCGCATCCAAAGGGTAAAAACCCAAGCCTTTTACTGAGGTACCGCTGTCTGCCCGTCTGTCCATCCATCTGTCACTAGAGTGTATCTCATGAACCTCAATTATTTTTTGGTACTATTTTTGGTACAACATTTATTGTTATCTTTACTGAACCATATTCTTACAAATGACGATTTTCGTATTCTATCTTACTCATAAAAGCAAGGTTAAGTGAAATCTCCATAAATTGGACCTTCAGAACTTTCCTGTTAAGCTCTTTCCTTTAATCTTAAAAAAACTTATAAACTATTGTCCTTAATTAACATGCATATTTCTATCAGTAAGTTACCTAGCTAGCTATTACATAAAGTACAAGCTACATACGCAACTCCGTTCATTAGTAAAAGCACGTTAAGTCAATTATTCAGTGCGCTTTATGCTATTAGCATTAATTTATTGACAGATTTAATAAAGCCAGCCTTTCCATTATACATCAACGCTTAGTCGCGGTTTTCTGCGCACTTTCCGGGATATTGCAAGTTGATTTAATCTCATCGCTTTTCGTGTTTACGTAAAGGGATAAAATTCAAAATATTGAGTTTTTATGTACCTAAACACGAAAAGCGTATTTAGCGTAGCGTATCTTTCTTTTTCTGGACTCTAAATGGAAGTATTTTTTTATTCTATTTATTTTTAGGCTCTGAATTCATACCTCTGAATGTTGACCTTTGAATCTGACCTCTTTATGTATTTTTAAGCTAGGCAAATCGGAAATATTGCCATTAGCGTATAAATGTTTTTTTTAAGGAAATACCCATTAATATTATTAATAGCCATAGACGAAACCTATCTACGTTCTATAATCTTTACATTTTACTAATGACATCTGATTTTCCCGATCTCGGTAAAATCTGATTTCTTTTCGAACTACAAAGTTGGTTTTTAACTTTCTTTTTTTACGATAATTAATATTTAAATTAGAAAATAACCACTCCTTTGCGGTTAACCTTAGAAGCTTTTACTGTTTCTAATAAATAATAAATACCCCGGTCACTTGGTCAAGCCTCTGTATAGTTAACTAGACTCTTAACTAACAATAATTTCTACAATAGTAGAGTATTTAAGTTAAAACTTTGTAGAAAATGCTGTTTATTAACTATTTATTTAATTGACAGTAACTTATGTAATATCGGGGTGTTACAATATGTTATACGAACCGAAATCTATGTTTGAACATTAAAAGCACCGATGCATCATTTAATGAGTTAAGAGCACCATTTAAAAAACAAAAATATTTTCTTCATTTTGAGTAAACGAGTTACCAAATCCAAATAATTAAGACAGCTTTCATTTTCAGTTTTTAACGACTAGGTGCACAGGACTTTAATTAGTCGAATCCGAAAGCTTAACGTGCATGAACTTCTAAACAACACTTATTTGAATTTCACGCGGCTTACTGCTGGCGCAACCAAACAATCAGTAATTCAAAAATTATTCTATAATAGTTAAACCAATAACGTCAAACGGATTGAAAGCTTATAAACGTGAATTTATCGGCACTTTCATTACGTTCCTAATATATTTATGTTTGTATTTTATTGTTATTGTATTGTGTTAACAAACGGACCGAAACTCGCTTGTTATTTAGGGTTGACATAAAATGGCTATTGACGCACTCTATCGTATTAAACTAAGCTTAATGTAATGCTAATTTAAATATTTTAATAAATTTAGGAACTTTCGAGTGGTATTTATAGTATGTTTTCATTAATTATTATTTATTATATATTTATTTACAAACAGAGGCATAGTAAAACATGCAGATATATGTATCTTATCAAATCGAGTCGTCGGTCATTCAAAGTCTCAGTCAGTTTAAGTTAAAAATGGGAGCTAAAAATTACAAACTTTAACGAGTCAATAGAAAATCAGTTTTATCTTTAAACAAATTTGAAGGACTCGGACAATATTGTAGGACCAAAAAAAAACATAATTGCACGTCAAACACCAAACAGCATCATTAACATGTCATTAAAACATTGACAACGGACGCAAAATTAATATTTTTCTCACCATACACAATTGTATGAGTCACATGACTCATACAAGCTAGGTACAGTAAGGAGGGCATGTGTGACCGCTCACCTACGAACCGACCTTCACGGTACGGCTCTTAACACGCACCCGAGAATAAGTTGACATCTTGTTGTAAGACTGGGTGCACATCGTCGACTTTCTAGCGCAAAATGGCTGCGAGTTTAATGTTCACAAGTATCGTTAGACTAAATAACTTTTCTATAGTTGCTGTCACTAGAAAATGCTTAAATGTAAAAAGTTTTCTGAAATTAAATTTCGGTTCAAAACAATTGTGCGTTTTCTAGTGACGTTTCAGATTGTAGATATATCAGTTGCCTCGCTGCTTTAGCCACTTGTTTTTTTAGCGTAATGTTACAAAATCCTATATTTTTTATAATTAAACAAAAATTATTTGCAAGAGCAGTCAAAATAATAGTAAACATTCGTATAAAAACGAAGGCCCCAAGTACATCTATAGAATTGACTAGTTTAACTATCATTATAATGAAATCTAATCCAACATTTGCATTCCATACTATATTAGACATTCCGACATCGGAACATTATTAGATACAGTAAGATATTTAAATTAAACTTAACGTACAGCAAAGGCATCACATTTCAAGAGACTGGCGAAGGATCTCACATGAACACTATTAAAAAATGATAATAATATACACGTGTATATAATTATATACCTTTGTCTGAAGTAAGTTTCGAGTAGAATGTCACTCAAAAGCGAGTAAAGGGCTAGTGTTTCCGCGGCTCCAGATAAGGGAAGGATAAATCAAGGCTTTTCACTACAGTATAACTTCGGCCTGGCTCTTCTCATCTTTAAAAAAACATCTTTGCACAAATTAGGTTAAAATTGACTAGCTCTTTTTGAACGTCAAATTACAATGGGCAACTCCCATCACCGCTGCCTAAGTGCTTTCGCTGCAACAGAAGAAACGGTTTCAATTAGGCAAGTTGACGGCAACAAAATTTTGTCACATCGAAAATCGCTACGAACAGTATGTAGTCAGTCGTCAGTGTGCATCTAACTTTAAGCATAAAGTTTACGCATAATATTACGTAACTGACAGTTACTTGCGAAAATTGGCGTTTACGTGTTTCGAGTATTTAATTTTTCGTTATTTACATGGAACGTTTACTTAATGGTCTTTTGAAGGATTTTTACGATGTATTTAGGGCAAATTGATGTGATTCATAAAATAATAGGTTGGTTTGATTTGTATTAAATTAATTCAAAAGTTATTCGTTACTACTACTGTTTTGTAAAATCGGATTAATCTAAACCAATCATTGTTGCAAGGAAGTAAGTGACGATATTTATATTTTTCAAGTTTCAATTTGTATGCAAAGTATCTAAAATTTCACTGTTATTACTGACAACGGCGTCGGTTGACATTATAAAAATCTTTCGAATCCAATCCTGAATATGTCAAATATAATTATTACTACTATAATTATTACTAGCACTATTGTTTAAAACTATCGATTCGAATATATTCTAAAATTAAAACAGAGGCATAAATGCTCTATGCACAAAATCCGATGCCATTTAAAATTTTAAACAGTGAAGACTAAAAATGTCAAGGCGTAATTGAATTTCGAACACAGATCCAAGGACAATCGATAGGCTGTCTGGAAAATTTCTTCGCTTTTCACAGACGCACACGTTTCTATCATTCTGTGACGTGAATACTAAACGGGGAATGAAAAGCCTTATCAACCGTGCCTGTAGTAAATTTAATAAACATATTTTCTGCTATGTAGCCAAAAATTCTTCGTTGACAACTAAAATCTATGTAGTTTTTTTAAGTGTTTTTAGGTGATTCATCTCGTATGTTCAAATATTTTCGTTTTTTTTTGTTATGACGTTGTGCAACTTACTAACCGAACTTTGTTTTTTTTTCTAGTGATGTTACAGGTTATTTTTCTTTCAAGCCAAATTGCTTACTATAAAATTCTCTTAAAAATAACATTAAATCAGCGCTAACCGTTTCAGAGGAAATGTCCAATGAATTTGATTCCGATTACTTATCGATTCATTTACATGATTGTATTTCAACGTGATGTCGACTGTTTTAATGTTTGGCCCACGCTGGTGGGTTATGTAGCTTTAATTTCCTGAAAGAGTGGGCTGAAGGGACATGTTGATCTTTCATAATCAGCCCGTACAAAGATGCACTAAAACATCTTCTAAGGTTGCGAGCTTATGTATGTATTAATAAAAGCGATTATCAAGGCAGTTTTTTCAAAAAAATTGTTTGTTCTTTCAACAGATCTAGTTAGTTAGTAAAGTAAATAAATACATATCTTATCTAAACAGGTCTGGTAGTATTAGTTCTGCAAAAATGTATTTTTTTTTATCTAGATTGCCATTTTACATATTACGTAGGTACATTGGAATGTTAACAATCAAAAATTTTTACATTTCTAGTCAAATAAAATCATTTATTTGTAAAAGAGATTCGTCTGGCGACCCTAGATTCATCACAAAATATATGTACATAACAATATACTCGTAAAACAACATTATCACGTCTTCAACAAATACCGATCTCAAACTAATTTTATTGTCGTTTAGAAATCAGCATTCATAGCACTTCACCTTGAACGATAAACTAAGCTCATCAGCTGTACTTAATAGCTATAGAAAGCTGATATAATGCGATGCTATTACACTTTTTATTTGCATATAGTCGCCAAATGATATTGTTCACACGGTGAAGTATGTAGCACTTTCGATGCAGACGCAGTTTCTAAGTAATCTGTTATGGAGTTTACATCAGATTAGGGACAATTTTATTGCAGTAGATAACAGCAGTAGAGAAAATAACATATCACAAAGTATTGAAAGTATAGTGTTCCAAATTTTTTTTTTAGCAACCCTAGGGTAAAAATTGAATACACAAATCACAGTAAAACCTTTTTTCGGTACCGGATTATAACAACAATCAATTGTATTATTTGATCCATTTCTCTAACGTCACTCGTGACTGCAATCGCCATCAAATCGCTAAAACTGACAACAACTTTATTTATATAACAATAAGGGTTATATTTGAAGTAAAATAAATTGCGGTATACTCCGGGCGGCTTGCGGTGTTTACTAAAAGCTTTGATTGCAGAACTGTCGTCGACGTGGAAAGAGACGAAACTACGTGAATTATAGTTCTGTCATTTACATGGTAGCGACAGTTTTACTTATAGATCTCATGGTACAGGCACTGATACGTCCTGATAAGAGTTTCGTTCTCTGCATGAATGCGGTAACGGCCTTGCCGGTTACAATGGAACCGGATTGTCTGTTACTTTCTTATTCATTTACCATAACAACTTCGTTAAAAACCGATGCATTTTTCTCTGCATTGTTCGCTTTATCAGATTCTTACGGATTATGTTTCTTTAAGATTTTATAGGTACTTGTTGTAATTAGATGCCCTTTAATTACACTGTTCTTCTTCAAAAAATATTTACATGTTAGTGCCTCAGCACGGCGATGATATAGCCTCAAGAAGCCCTTATTACCTCCTGCGCTTCTTATATCTTTACAACGTAAAATATAATATTAGAACGATAATCGAAAACAGTTTTTGTATATCGACCATCGTCTTCTTTCTCATCAATATAAACCAATAAGTGCGCTTAACACAGTCCAAAAATAGCTACAAACTCAACCTCATCGCAAACCTTACTTGTTACCTTAGCTGTTACTTAACACAACACCAAAGTTCAAGAATTATAATCCTTACTAAACAAAGTAGGTACGTTTGACAGACACCATATTAGCAATAGATCAGTTGTATATAAAAGACAAGTAAAACAATATGCCCCTTTCACCAGAGCCCTATAAGGCACGGGCCGCGGCGCGAACAAATATGGGGAAATGGCTTAAAAAGTGAAAGCATACCTATGTTACACAGTAAATGCCGATAGTACTTGTTTTAGTTGAGATTTTTATGTAAAAAGTGTCCTAGTACATGTTAAATATGGTTTAAATTTAAAGAAATACAATTTGGCAGGATTTATGTATTCAGAAAAGATTGTCAGTGTTGAGTTGGAGGCTTGTATTAAAATACTTTCAAGCATTAGAGTAGGTAACACTTAATATATTTTCTAAACTTGCTTATATATATAAATAATTAAATATTTGTTTATATTGATCACCAAAAGGGTTTAAATTAACGAAATATGAATATGTACCATAATGAACCACATCCATAATAATTTGTAACGCCATAACTACCGGTGCTTTACATAATACTTTATGGTTCTACAAATTCCTTAACGATGATTACATCTCTCCCATTTTTGTATTCCAATACAGTTAAGTTTCGGTAATCACGTCTAACAAGACCTCACCTTTCCCCTTTAGGTTAAGTGATCATTATATTATTATGACACCTCATATTTACTAACTTTCCCTACCAAACAAGATGTATCTCAACAACGATAAATAAATCACACGGCAGATGATTTAAAGATGGCGAAGTTGAAATAGCTGTGAAATACACAGGAACCTCTTATACTCAAATATACTAGAAATATAACAGAGTAGAAATCCTAGAATAAATCTGAAGAAAGTAACGATAATGACCGTTTAACAATTTCCTGTGTGGGAATTTTCCAAGCACATTAAGAAGGTCACACAAAGCGTTTTATTTATGAATATTTTACAAGTCAAGTACTAGAAACAGCAAAGGTCAAAACTAATAAACCTTCAAAGGGAAACATTAAACCACAAACAACAGCAAATAATTTAAGAGATGACAACTTAACAGAAACGCGTCGCGATGAAATACATCTACATAATGCTACACGATTTACAGATAATACTTTAAATGTTGCCATACATCAGAAAACGTCAAATATATAAAATAGTAGCGAATTAAATGGCAATAACTGTGAGGAAGATGGTGCGATGAAATTTATTGAAACATGAATCAAATGTGAAGATGATTGGGCATTAGTTGCCATTGCAGCGATGGAACATAATGCCTGTGACAGTTTATGATATTTGAATGGATAGAAACTATTTATTAACTTTGGTGGGAAGTAATAAAATAATTATTATACTTGACGGTCAGTGGATGGGATCCTATCGGGATGTTTGTCTTGACGCTGTAACTTTTACAGGATGAATGAAAATTCACAGGCACTTAAAGTTATGACTAATTCCGTAGTATCAGCTTTTTACTTTCCAGTTTAAGGGTAATGAGTATTTTCTCTAAAGTAGTAGAAACTACCTATAGTCGATCGGTTCTGAATGTAAATATATCCAACCCAACTTTCAGCTTAGCGGTTTTAATCGACATATTATATTGAAGAAGGATTTCACCGTCCGAATGTTCTCACATTGTAATCCAATGTTATGCACAATACTCATAAAATTCTTCATCGCAATGAAACATGAAAAGATAAGGTACAAGCGAATCTGTTTCCTAAGCATTAACCCTAAGGTTTTTAATCGAATGACAGATATATTCTGAAGCAGAAAGCACAGATGTACATCACTTGTCGTCATTTGTATTTCAAACCCATCGATCAACATCGACACTTACATGCAGTCCCGATGAATTGCTTTTAAATTCTGTAGGTGCAAAATTAACCTTAAGGTAAGGCATTAAAGTATAATTTTGATCGCCTAGTAATTATGATTTTAGATTGAAGAATCAATGCAGTAGATGATTGGAAGTCATATCTTACTCGATAGTATCGTGTCGTGACTTCTGTTCGATTATAACTTTGATCTTGGTAGGCTGATTGTCTGTTCTATCTGTAACGGTTATTAAGATAAAACCAATACCTTGTTGAAAAACTCGAGCTTGTATAGTTTTGATTCTAGGTATTTTTTCATAAAAAAAGACTATATACATATAATTTAGTTTGTTTATACATATATTAGTAGTACATTTACAAGAGTCTTAATTATTTATCATTAAAACCGAATCTTGTATACCACGTCTCAACATGGCCAACGCATGTAAGCAACACATGAAATATATTGAATCAGTTATTTCCTTTGCACACATCGTGTCACCTCGCAATCAATCAACGATATCAACGAAAATCGATATTTGCAGTTTCGAAATATTAATTTACTTACAGGAAATGACGGTTGAGCGAATCCGCGTCGTGTGAACTTGTTTCTCAATCTCAGATAGATCTCAGATACAGTGATAGGTGGCGGTTACGATAAAAGAACAAGTAAAGCACGTCACGAGAATAGCGAAAGTACACTTAATGAGTTACACCTCAGGCTATCGACGGCATACACCAGCTACGAACAGCAAATTGACTCTCATTTGACACACTCTTCCAACCAAAAGAAGCCCCGTTCTAAACAATAAAGAAAAATAAAACTTATCATAACCAATCACGGCGCAAATTTGATTGCTACTAATTTGTCAGACGGAATTGACGAAGAAGACACCTGATTGTTACACAAATAACTTTCAATTGTAACGCACAGGCTTAAAGTCGCATTTGCAATGGTAGCAACGAAGCTTATTGTTTGGCGACCGACGCTAGATCAATGTTGATTATTTTGTACTGACAAGCAAATTAGCTGATGCCTTTGTCTCGTTTAGACGTATTAGCCGTGATAGGTGATTGAAAGAGTCAAGATAAGGGGACTGGATGTGGTGTTCAATTAAACAGTTCATTTGATACTGTATGAATGAAATTACATAGTCGGTATGACCAGACTGTTACCCAATGTGAGTTAACTAGTGAAACTTTCTTTAATCGACTGTGCATTGTTATATGCGAAGCTTTGGTTTACAATTACTTTCACATCACCGTAAGGTACAAAACAAATAAAGGTCACACTTAACTAGCTGCTCATTATCAACAATAATTAAGTCATTTCCTCTTGCTTTATAACCTAGACTCCAATGATAACATGGCTGACTCATTTATCATCAGTAATGCGTTATAGAAAGCCAGTAATCATGTTTGTTTCTGTTTCTAATTTAATGGGAGTAAGGTGCAGCTTTTTAGGCAATTAATTTATTTTTTCCACTTCCTTTTACTTTAATTTCTGTAACCATTAATTCAATTAGTGTTTCTCTTCCAACAACACTTGCTTCTGAGAACGTTACAATAACAATACAATTCACGACCCACTTTTCCGGTTCAACTCTAAGTTAAATCGTTAAAAGCCGGTAAAGTATTGTGTATGCATTTAGCCTGAATTCCGGTGATAGCTGTAAACAATAACCCACTGTTAGGCCCATAAATGTAAGAAACCGTCACGACATGATCACATATGACCCTGGCTTTTACTTAAGCACCATTGAAAGCGATCCCTGCACACTAGAAAGTTACGGTAATTGTATGGAATTCACTTACACCTATATTAAGATGCCAAGAATCTGATAATTGTGTGAAAATGTCAACATTGTATGCTTTAAATGAGTTCTTTTGTCTTAGACTATATCAAGAGTTAATTAACTGTTACACGACTAACCGGAACCTTAAATTTTGGAATGGCTCATATCAAAAGCCGCCGAACGGGTAAGCTGGTTACTTGAATTGAATGTAACTTTATAGAACGCTTTCCCTCGATCTCATAGGCTTTTCCTGTCTCGCGGCTTGTGGATATTTAAATGTTGTGGATGCAAATCGAGAAAACATGTTCTCATAGATTTTCACCAGTCAACGATTGTCACGACAACTAGACTGTTGTGACAGAGCGGACATAAGCAGACACGTGTGTCGCACTCAACGAACTTACAGTAGACGCAGACGTAACTCCATGAATAGGGACCTTGTCACGATGAAATACAATACAACATGCTGTTCAACAATCAATGCTAACTGCTTCATCATGATCGTAGTGGTTATTGACGAGCGTCTAAATGATCTCGATGCTTATCTACACAGACTATGTTGTGATCGATATTGACGAAAGTGAATGTGAAATTTGAGAAGTCGCCCAAATGAAAGCAAGAGTGAATAACTCCGGTGATTAACATGCACATCAGATATTAGTGTAGACACTTGACAAACGCCATTAGTTTCCTGTATCTGTAACATTATGTCTGGCCGACAGCGTAATATTGTCAATCATTGAAACAATCTCAGTTTTGGCGGCGTATTGTCGTTTGACATTATCTCAATGATTTGTATAGTCACCGATGTCAAAATGTCAGTAGCTCGCGTAACTTCTAGGAATTTCTTGAGCGCAATAAAGAGAAACATATTATTATCCTGGATTGTCATCGGAGCGTATTTTATGGTCGTAGCGGTGGTTCGCCAGACTCAAACTTGTTTCTCGAGGTTGACATCCGCACACCGTTAGCTTGCTGAATCGTTGACCCATGCCTTTCTTTGTCTTACATACGTGAGGTTCAATTAGCTATGACATTTCACAACGAGTACCGAGGAAAATTATTACTGAACTCGTTATAACAATCTATTCCTGTCTTTGTGATGCAATTAAAAGACGTTTTAGTATACGTAAAATTAAATTGCTAGTTTTATAACAAGATGATGGTGATTAATTATAATCAGTTGTTGTACGTTACGTCGACAAATTGGTGGCAGTTAAAATATCTAGATTAGTTAACTGGCGCGTTTCATAACTAATGAAATAAGTCTTGTCGAGGTGTGAATTTCTATAAATGGTTGGAAATTGAATCCGTATATTTGCATCAAATATTGCGATGATCCGGAACTGTCCGAACTACGAGCCAGATTAATGGTTTCATTCGTTTATGAGCTGGATTTAAATACGAGAAACGGAGAAATGTTGATGTATATGCTATATTTCTGCCTCTAGTATGGGAAGGTGGGGTAAGACGGGGTAGCGAGGTAAGATGGGGACCCTCCAAAAATATATAATACAGTATTAATTGAAAAGTTATTTTGACGCCATCTAGTCGTATTTATCAGTACTTGTTAGAGTCGCAAAAAGTTTGTTCGAAGGAGCGCACGATTCTTCATGGTAAGTACATTTTTAAAATTTGAAGTGGTTTTATCTAATTATTGAAGCATATAAAGTGCATGACTGTTATAATGTATGATAAACATAATGTGTGACATATTTTTTTTGTTAATTTGTATTTATTTTACTATTGTAAACTCATTAATTCATGCCGGTTTCTTTTGATTTATAACCTCTAAAAATTCAATACAACTTTTAAGTCCAGTTTGGGAAAGATGGGACACTTATGTGGGGCAAGACGGGGTAGGTACCCGATCTTATCCGCTGAGTTGTTATTCAGTTTGTATTGAGATTGCATTCAACATTAACTATTTTTTTATAGTACAGTTCCAAAAACAGTAATGTTGTCATTTCCTGATGCTTAAATGGCTACACCGCCGTAAATCATTTAGCAAACTCTCCACCTCCACCAACTGCTTCAACCTCATGTCTCAAGCAGGCAACAGTAAATGATTATATAGATAATGATGCATTCCATTCGCGATTCGCCGAAAAAAGACCAAGACAAGTTCGAAGAAGGGGAAAAGCAGCTATTATTACTGCTTTTCTATATAAAAAAGAATGAGAGGAAAACTAAAATAGGTAGAAACTAAAACCACATGTAACAAACAAAAAGTAAATGACAAAAATAACAATAAAGAGAACTTGAAAAACCGAAAAAGCGAAAAGGCACAGAAGAAGAAGATACAGAATGTCTATACTGTCGCGGCTTGTATTCCGATTATCATACTTGTATCACTTATCGTACTTGAGGCAAGTGAGCGCATTGTGTCTGTGCAGGAGTGGAAGACAGCGATGACGAAGCTGAACATATCTGCCCGGTTTGTGAAGATGACGGCGCTTAAATAGTCTATACCCCATCTTACCCCAGGGGTATACCCCATCTTACCCTATAGGTGGGGTAAGATGGGGTGATTCAGTTATTTTTTAAAAGTTTATATTTTTATGAGAAGAACTTATTTTTTTTTGTTTTGACTGATTGTTATTAAAAGAAGAAAGACTGATTATTTAATTAATAAAAGTTCCTACGTTGTGCAATTAAAAAAGATGGGTTTTATTTATGAAATACCTTAAGGTCCCCGTCTTACCCCACCTTCCCCTATATTATACAATATATTCCCATCGTAACATCGGCTGTCGTCTCTAAGATTTTAATCATCTTTACGATGGAGAAATTATCCATGCGTGCTGAGAATGTTTCATAAAAGCGTTATTATCGTACGCAATCGTTTCCATTTCCTTACAATACATGAGTGTTAGGAGCCAAAGGCCCATAATTCCTTTGTTACAGATCACAATAGTTTCCTAGTATTTTACTCTAGTTAACTACTGGACGTATTGTGATATCAAAACCTTGGCAATGAATACTTTTGCCACACATACCCAGTTCCCATGTAATTTTATATCAGACGGTACATGTAATTGAGCAAAACCGTTGCATTTCCTTTCTTTGGCATCATGTTACCGTGGCTTAATTAGAGCTTTCGGATGTCTGCTAACCTCATCAGCTACGATTGTTGTTGCAAATTGCTTAATTATTAACTCCACTGTTGCCAAGGATTTATTCTAAATGAGATTTTTATCAAGTTCAAGTTTTATATATTTTTATTTGATTTTGGATTTAGTATCTAATTAATCGATAGTTGCTTGTTTTCTTTTTCTATTATCAAGCAATTCATTATTTATAATGACATTAATAGCTCTCGTATCGTCATTGTATGGTCACTATCTATCTTGCAAAACTATGCCAGTCATCAGACATCGAATACAAAAAAGAACTTGCGCTACATAAAAACAAATTTGTGGTGTATAACAATCACGGGCCAATGAATTACTCAAATAAACCAAATTACATCTTCAATAGCCATTTTCTTTGGTTTCTTATTATCGAAACTACCTTAGGCAAGTCGACCTAAAATAGTAGATTCAATGAATTTATTCTCATTGATACGATGATATTGCTCCGTATAGAAAGTAAGACCGATGTGGTAAAAAATAGGAAGTTTCTATTAAGCTGAAAGAAGTGATAACGAACCTCTCGCCACCAACAATGGCGTCGACCAACTCGTTCCAGTTCCCAGTGACAGCGATAGTTTCTAATCCTAAACCGTAATGAGCGAACCATATTCACACGTCTTGTGAGCACTCGATGAAAAAACGATTCCCATTCCGCGTCTCGAAACGCGCTTCACTGTATCCGCCAGTGAGGCTAATTCCGGCGGATTCTTTGTTCTGATGTACTGACATCCAACGGTGTAGCTGACCTTGTTGATGAAAGTAAAGCCATTGTCCTAGCCGACCTGGGTCAAAGATCTGTCGCGGTCATATTTTAGTTCCCCAAACCGGTGAAGGCTCGTCACGAAACTCCATCACGATACAATTTCACGATGCTAACGTCACGCCGCGATTTTCGCCACAGATATTGTCGCCGAGAATCGCATTCAAATCCGTTTGAATTATTAAATACGCGGGGTTTGCACCGTTCGTTCGAACAATGTAAAGGTTATCAAGATTCAAGGACCCTATTCTATTGGGATGTGCAATCGTTTCGCGGAAGCATTCACTTATGTAATATGAAATTTCACTTTCGGTAACGGTCTCGGCACCTTTATAATTAAGTGCAACCGAGGTCAAAAGTGTATCTAATAAGTTTAACGCGTTAACAAGACTAATATGAATCAATTTCTCTACCCGAGGCAGTGTAACCGTTTTTTAAGTATTGTTTGTGAGTTATCGATAGTTTCTCAGGCTTCACAAATTTTCGGTGCTTCGGGCGTTAAGTTCATAACAATAACAGCTTTTAGTAAAAGTTCCTTTCCCTTTGTGTGACTGTTACATGTGTCTAACAATTTGTTTATCGTCGTTTAAGTACAAACGATCTTAAACGTAAATGTGTCGGTCTCATAGATTACAATATCGTCAGGTAATGGGTGCCTGTATATGTTTTTAAGCTAAGTTTAAGCTTAATACATTTCATTGATCTGTAATTACTACACAAAAAAGATCCTTATCTGCAAAAACCTGACACTGAAAACACTGTTATTGTACATTATACACTGATATTATTATGTTCAACAATGCAACACAATATGCACTAGTTTCTGTCATAGCAAATCAAATTAAGGAGGTTTGTAATCGGTATACAACCTCCTTAAAGATTTGTTTACCAACAACTGTCACTTAACCTACTGCATTCTAACTTCAAAATACAACAATACATTGTCAGCCTATTGTGAGGCAACTATAATTCTATAGAATCGTAATAAGTGATATCTAAGAGGATGGAGGCAATTTCATGATTGTCCACGTAATAGCGTTGATTGTAGCCTATTCCATATTGTGTTAGCCGTAGACAAACTTACAGAGGAAACGTTTTGTATTATGTTGTTTAATGTATTTAAGTTAAACGATAAATTGTTAATGTTGAAGATTGTTAGTCGCTCAATTGGGGCTACGAAACGGATTTTTGAACGTTATTGCTCTATTATGTAACGATATAACATCCTTTTATCTAAGTACTTACCATCCAACCCCAAATACTTACCATCCATCAAAACGAATACCTACTTACCATCCATCAAAACGTTATAATGATGAACGATGACGGCTAACTCCGTACCAAATTTCATTAAAATCAGTTCAGCCGTTTTGACGTGAAGAAGTAACAAACATACACATGCACTCACAAACTTTCGCCTTTATAACATTAGTGGGATTAGTGGGATGGGATGTATTGAAAGTTATGTGACCTACTTTAATAAAATTCTCTGAAGAATACTTTACATGGCAAAATTCAAAGTGTCAATACAATGTTACGTCAATTTAACCGACCTTTTTAAATTTTACCAAGGTTTTAAGGCACATATGTATTTTGAAAATAGACTCCTGTCTGTAACCGTATCTATGGCACAATGCAAAACCAATTCCATCCCTCCCTAGCCATATAAACAGTGTGATATCGTACCGACAAAACAAAAACCGATCTGTATACACTAACATGTGTAGATGCGAGTACATCTACGTGAGCACTAAAAGCCTACAAAACGTGTCCCCACAAACATGAAAGCCGCGGGCAATTTGACGTGATTTGCTTGCAGCTAGCTTTTCAGAGGGACACTAAGCTAATAGCGAACTACACGGAGTGCTACCATGGAAACCCGAATTTGAATTTGAGTTATCACTTTAATTATTTTGAATATTTTGATAATAGTTGTAAAATATAAGTCGAAAAAATAATTTCAAACACTTTTTTCACAATTTTTCTTAATTCTCTCGGCTATCAAGAGGGACATTTATAAAGGTTAAATTGACATAAATAATAGTAAAATCTCTTCTATTTCTTTTGCACATTGATAAAATGTTATGTTGATTAATTATTATGTGCTATCCTTTTATAACTTGGGAATAGAAATCGAACATCAAATTTTCATAAACAAGAAATATGTTATTATGTAGAAAATTACTATAAAATATTTTCTAATGTTTATCTATTTCCATGTAGATTAATCGGAAGCCATTAAGGAAACCGGTGTCCTTATAATCCAATATCCTACACTAAACAAGAAATAGCCTTAAGGCTTGCACATAAATGCTCGTATTAGTGCTTATGCTTCTGTACCTACACAAATAAAATTCCCGTTGTTACTAAAAGCTTATATTTTACGAACACTTATGAAAATGTTAAATTTGTGGGGGAAGTCGAGACTAAGACTGTAAAACTCACATCATTCGAGAACTCATGGTAGGGGGTTGTGTAACTGACAGATATTATATTATAGGGTTGTGACATAACATCGTTAGTTTAGCGACCTTCCTTCATCGTTGAGGACATATCATGTCAGTAAATGTCACAACACTTATAAATATAGATGTGAGACCTATCTAAGAGTTTATGCTGTCCTTTAATAACATAGGTAACATATAAGTCTCGATGATTCAAGCATCAAATAAATATTTACCCTGTCTAATGGTTCGCAAACCCGACCAAAAACTTAGGCAAGATTCTAAGTCAATTCAGGAGTAGCTAAATTAAATTTACAAGATAAGATTGAAAACTGTTATAACATTGATAAACCTTATAATCATCAAAACATTAAAGTGCATTAATATTTTCATAAAAACTACAAAAGAAATCCGTTATGTCCGTAAACAGTTTATTACAAACAGTACCAAGTAAAGTATAAAAAACCTCATTCAATAGAATTTTTTACGGCCGCCGCAGGGTGAGAAGAACTAAGTTTACGTGACCATATAAATTTATAATCATTTTATTTGGGCCTTTGCCCTCCAGAGCGACTGAACGTACGACCCAATTCGCGCATTAACCTTGGAATAATACAGTTTTGTTGCTAGTTCGATTCCCGCGTGGGAGCGCTGATGAAAATAATGATAACTGATTGACGTTTTTCTCGAGTTTACGTTTTAAGTAAGAAGCCTGCACATACTTGGTTCTCAACCTATCGTCATATAAAAAGAATATACATTATCTATCAAGAAATTTGTCCATTAAAGCATCATTGGGATACAAGGTCACTTTCATAGTTAATTACATTTTAGACAAGTCATAATCTCATACTCCTTAAAAAAAAAACCTCATTCTTTTTTAATATCTTTTAAAAACAAGTGACAATCACGCGAACTACACAGTCCATTCTCAGTGAAGATGCTTCTACCTTTTACCCTTTAAGATACTTATATAACAGCTGTTCGTGACTCCTTAGGCGATAACACATAACAACATAATCGTTCATAATAGAGATATACTATGTGCTAGTACATGACATCGAGGGGCCCACTCACTCAGTGTCACTCATGTAAGTGTGAGTATTTATAAGTGGATTCACGAATTTCGCGATATTGACTAGTTTGTGATTGTGACAGAATGCTGATTGTCTCAAGGAAATATTGATAACAAGTTAGATTAAGTGTGAAAAAGGGGGAAGTAATGGTAGATATAAGTTTCGTAAAAGGCACAGTAGTTTCAATTGCTGCTATGAGAGATTCCCCGAATACAAAAAAAAATGTATGTAGAACGCAACAATAGATAATTCACAAACAAATTACGAAATAAGATCACTGTTATTATGCTAACATGCTGCTGTTACAATAGAAATTAATTCAAACTGCTGATGGCAAAAAAATAAATGTTTTCATAATTAAGTCTGGTAATCTTAAGTCTTCCTCACCATGACACCTGAAATGTGCCAAAATTCTATTTCAATATAGTTTTGCTTGAATACCTAACATTCGTATTCACAACTCAATAAAGAAATCCATCCACAAGAACTTAGATAAGTTCTTGTGGATGGATTAAAGAAGATTCATAAAACCGGAGCTGGAACCTCATTGAGCGAGTGAACACAGTTCGAAGTGCTTTGACATCAGCAAACAGATTGAGTCGCTCCCAGCCGCGCACCGTTACAAATGGGATCCTATTGGTTCTCAAAACTCGAGAACACTTAGTAGTTTTCATTGTGTAAACTTTTCACTTATTCGATGTCTAGATTTCAACTTGTGAGTTTTATTTTCGGGTGGTTTGCAGTTTAAGTGCCGGTTGCTTAGGAAATTTAGAATATTGTAAGAAACATGTTGTATATCAGAAGATAAATAATAGTTGATCGAATAATTTTCGATTAATAATAGGGGTGTGGTTCAACAGTGTGATATTTATATGCCTAATATTTTTAAGTAACTTATTTCGAGTACAAAGGAACGTGCTAAAGTACCTATCCGGTGTGTGTGGTTGCCTTTGGGATATGGATGCAAAAAAAAACGACATTGAAATAAAAAAAAACTGATTATTTTTTTAGGCAAATTTAAAAATTCACTCCTGATTTTAAGTGCTTTTAATCTTCCCAATCTTTTTAATCTATACTTCTATACTTTAATATATAAAGCTAAAGAGTTTGTTTGTTTGAACGCGCTAATCTCAGGAGCTACTGGTCCAAATTGAAAAATTCTTATTGTGTTGAATAGACCATTCATCGAGGAAGGCTTTAGGCTATAAACCATCACGCTGCGACTAATAGGAGCGAAGATACAATGGAAAATATGAAAAAAACAGGGCGGGTATAAATCATAACTTATATCTTTTACCCACGGGGACGAAGTCGCGGGCAACAGCTAGTGATGTGATAAAATTAAAAATACAAAACCAATGTTCATTTAATCTCCCTTATATCATTAGATATAGTTTAAAACCCTATTTATATAGACACAATTACGCAATAAAACACATACTTACATACCTATGATTATAGTAACGACCCTTGCCACGGAGTGATACATAATTAGAGCTTAGCTAAGCATTTGCTTAGCTCTACCTGTAATCACCTATAGCATACTTAAGTCTAAGCTTTCGTAATTGATATGTGCTCGTAATAACCTGTATTAATGAAGTAAGTTCTAGACAAATAGCTTTAAGTGAAAAGTAAGCTAGTCTGCACCTATGATTTTTAAAATTGGTTAATTGCGATACACACTCTCGACTCTAAGGGTTTCGTATAGATTGCTCAAAGAAAATCGAATTTGTAAAAAACAATTCACCCATCAAACTTATGATCGAACCAACTGTTACTTAACCTTTATTTTTAGTATTTGTTGATATACAGCTGTCTAGCCAATATCATTCATGAAATACAAGCCTAGTGACAGAAGAAATGACACACGGCAACACAGACACATAGCAAATCACAGGTAGAGCCTTGGTTTCTAATAGGATTCCGATTTTACTGTTTGAGTACAAAAACCTATTTCGGATAACACTCATGCGTAAGGGCCACTGACACCCCAGGCGAAAAGCCAGCGGACCAGCCACTTTTACACCACGGTTATTGCGGAAGCAATATCAAGTGTTAGTTTTTTGCTGATCCCAAGTAAAATTATATTAAGAATTTCATCTTTCCTTTAGCGTTACGTTTGGCGGTGGAAGTATTCCACCTCTAGCGTAGAGCACAGTTCTGAGGGTTTGCAAGAGACTCCAACATCAGACCTTGGCGCCCCGCAGAATTTGTCGCCCTGGGCCATCGCCCCATCACGCCCCCCCCCTAACGAAGGCACTGCTCATGGGGATAATATTAAAAAATAGACACGGCTGGTACGACTATTTATTTATTTATTTATTTACCTTATAAAATGTAAACTTATACTAGAAAACAGTTCAAGTTTTCATTTGTTTTCAAACTTATTATTTCGAAATCTAAAACAAATAGCGTGCACAATTAATTACGATAGTTTGTCTAGACCAATAAACTAACATTTGTAGATTATCACGCAAGTCGCAATGCACAATACCTTGTGAAGTTAGGGTCACTGCAGTATACGTTCTGACATTTAAATTATTAGTTGCCGTTATTTATGAGTTAAGTTTTGTGTAAGTTTTTAATTTTACCTTGCTGTAAGAATTTAGCGTCTGTTTAGAATGAATACAGCCTTGATAAGAATAGTTTTAAATTTTTCGAATAAAACCTTTTTATTTGTTAAATTTTGTTTTAGTTATCATAATCCAGTTACTTAAAGGCTGGCACAAAAGATTAGCTCTGCTGTTCAACTTAGAAATGCCGCCAGTCTCGTGGGCAGTGGCCGGCAGTGAAGCCGACTAATTTTTGATGCCTTATTTTAGCTATTCTTTTTGTCTTTTTTAAGTATTTATTTAAGCTTAAATTTAATTAAACTATTTTGTAAATATGTAAGTTATAGTTTTGTAAAATATTGTTAAAAATAATTAAAGATACAATTTCTAATATCATGAATTGATTGACCAAGAGCAGAGTTCGTTCTATCAAAAAAAGAGTGGACGATGTATAGATTTTGGGGCCTGGTTCATACTGTTAGAAACGAAAAGATAGAACGATAATACTGTAAATATAGTATTTAATGGCCAATATATGTTATTTACCTTAAAATAATTAAATGAATACGTGTTAAGGACATTTTCAGCTTTATATACAGTTTACTATCATGCGGTTGTAAACTTGGGTCAAATATGTGGCCTTTGAAGTAATCAAATGTGGCATTTTGTGCTCAAAGTAAGGCCAGAATAATTCATTATGTTCGTACGTAGGTAATTTGTAAAGAATTTTAGCCAAAAAGTTGCAGTAATTATTTACCTGCGTATGTGCTACTTTTTTTTCTCTTATCACATAAAAAGCCTCTAGTGTTGTAGCAAGTCTTGGATATACGTTCACTTCTGCTTTTTCATAATAATATCATGAAGTACCTTGTTTTACTGTTGCCCTATCACGGCTAAACCACACGAACGATTTCAACAACATTTTTAATGAAATTAGCTTTAACGCTCGTAAATTTACGGAAAACATGAAATATTATTCTACATCAAAATCATTTTTTTACATTTATAGTAGACCGTATTTCAAGCACCTTCAAAACGTTACAGTAACGACTCTAGGTGCGCCTCAATTCTATCCTAAATGACTAATTGTAATGTAACTAAGTAGTGTAAGTTAATATTACAAAAACTTTGTCAACTTGTTCGTCACAGCCTTTATTAATACAAATATGCCTAGGAAATGCCGTGAATCCTAATTTCTACCTCTTTCATGCAAAACCCAGGCATTTTACTTCTAATTACTTTCTTACAACTCATAGCCACGTTTTAAACTAATGTAATTATTGTGGAAGCGAGACAACGCAGTGCTTGTAGAGCGGCTTCTCTTTCTCTCTCGCCCTGTTGATTAAAATGCAGATTAATATAAGTTTTAAGTTTATTACTTGGCGTGCTTGTTAGGAACTTTATTGTCGACTAAATTTTTTCTTAACATCTTATTTGTGTGTAATGCAGGTGTATTTCAATTAGGAAAGCGTGTTGAGTTGAAAAGTGTTTTATTGCTTATGAAATGGGCATTTTTTATAGCTTTTTCAGAAGTTTATGCTATTTTAAGTGTTTTGTTTTTTTCATTCAAAAATCATTTATTTTTGTCCTAAATTTTTCTATTTTTCACACATTATTATTGCAAATAATTTATTGGTTTACAGTGAACGTGATTTAAAAAAAGGTTCCGAATTATAAAAAATATGATTGCAAATTTATAAAACCTTGCCTTCAGATTGCCGAACTTATCCAATTTGTATGATGTCATGTCAAATTAGTGGGTCATTAAATTCGTTTCAGCCTTTTTTCATCAACTTACCATATAATGTGTTTACGCATGACTCACGTCAACTATTCATCAAAGAAATTCTCATTATCAAAATACAATAAATATGTATTCAATAAATGAAAGAAACAGATCAAGATATGCAAAGATGATCAATACATGTAAAATATACCTATGCAAATACACACACACACACACACACACAACACAAAACAATAATTTCAAACCAAGGGAACATCTTCAAGACACATGATTAACAGCAACACTTCATCATCTACTGTCAATAGCTACATCATAAATATTCAAATCACAATTTCTAGGGTCCCACGCCCACTGTTGACCATAAAACCATGGTAATAAGGTCCTATCGCTTGTTAAACAGCCACTAAATAAACTAACTATTAACACTATGTTATGTTTAGCTGTGTTTAAAGTCGCGGTTTGGAATATTTATGATGATTTTATGAAGATTTATGAAGGTCTTGCTTCTGGGCCTCAATTCTGCTATTTAAAATGGCCGATGAATTTAGTGAAATTTGGCTTAAAATCACAATTTAGTTGTATCTTCAGCATTTTTCTACACAATAATTGGAAATTCAGTGTGGCACGCTAAACTCAAGGTCAATACAATTGGCAAAATGCTTAAGAGCATAGGAATAATTTCAAATTTAATTCAATTGCCATTCATTCATCGGCCATTGTAAAATAGCAGAATCGGGGCCCTGGAAGGGCATTTAAAGTTAGGTCGTGTGACTATATAAAACTGAAAGTTAGACAGGATTCTATTGAAGAATCATTTTTTTGCTTATTAAGTGAAAAAAAAATCTTATGTATTTTTTTTACCATAATACCAGGATTAGGTGAGTCGGACTCGACATAGAGGGGTTTTTACTAAAAAAACATTTTAAATGCACCTGAAAAAATAATTCCCTTCAAATTTTTTACGATACCAACTTCTGCTTAACTTAGATTTTTATAACGATACCATTACAATTCGTGTTTCGATTATATTGCAATTTATCCTCACTGTATATAACCCAGTATTCTTTACATTACAAAATAAGATGAGTTAAATAAAATCTAACAAAAAAAAACGCTCATTACGAAAACTAAATCGAAATTGCAATCACTTTCAGAACCTATACATTGGTTCAACCTCCTAATAATCATTATTTTTATAATTACCGACGCATCAATAAATGATCGACGAAATCATCATTAATATAGATTGCGAAACAGATTAGTTTTTGATGCTGTAATCTTAGTTTCGTTAAGATCAGGTCACTGGTAAAAGTTCAATGATTTTTGGAACAGCGAGTTGTTACTTTTTTGTCTTTTCTGAAGGTTATGGTTTTGAGATTAAATAAAAACAAACAGGTTCTGGACAATCAAGAAAGTGTTTTTTTTAACTTGATTTTCTTCATTTCCTTTATTCTTTCCATGCTTTTTATTTTATTAATACTTTTTGGGAGTCTAGTAACTCTTAACGTCTTAATCGTAAGTTTCTTGACACGATTTCGTCGTTTGTAGAACGTATATTTGCATCATTTATACGTAATATAAAATTTTGTGCTCAATATTAAATGTAGTACAAATAGCAATCTCATTCTCTTCTCGCAACACAAAAGCTTATGCTCCAATAGCTTACAACTGAATCTAAATCACGAATTGATATTTAATTAAGAGTATTACGTACATATTTACAATGAAGAAATCTCTTAATACATAAATGATTAATCCCCACGAAGCGGTCATGTCAACACAATACTCATTAAGCACCCTTGATACGTCACCAAGTCAATTTTCAATCTGCAATACTTTAATGATCTCAATACAATGAATCATTCAGTCATTATCATTTGCCGCAACCTTGAACGAACTTGGGCATTTCTTTATTTCATCTTGAGAATGCTGAATGGTAAAATTAATTATTAATGACTGGCAAATTGTGGCCGTCAATCGCACTCACGTTGATAAAGATGCCTTTTAAATGTAATATAGGTCAGATGTAATTAAAGATCGGTTATACAGAGACGAATTGAATTGGGGCCCTTATAAGATCATGTGTCAGATGCTGAATTATCGTTCAGTGTGATGACGTTTATAAAAGTGAGGCGATATTTTACATTGAGTGACGAACTGTCGTTAATGTGGTGAACTTTGGTCAGCCATTTCGCTACGGTTATTGTTAAATCGATTATTATGATACTAGTGGCTCGATGTGGTCTCATCCGCTAAGTGCTGATTTCAATGAGAGTTTGAAGTATTTTAGTTGGGGATAATGTAGCTTTACACCGGAGAAAGACTTTTGAAATGGATTAAGTGGTTTTGAACTTAAATGCCGTGCGGCAAAAAAACGACTTGTTAGGTAACATTACATGTTTCTCTGAATCCACCCTTTTATACGAATATGGATTATGTGATCTACATACACCACCAAAAAATTAAAACTTATGATTTTTGTGATCATAATTTACTGTACTTCGACGACAATACCACCCAGTTACAATAATACTTTTAAAGTCAAGTACATAACATTCCACTGGCGGCCGCAGAAAGGCGGCAACAATAACTTTGCTTTTATTTTTTTCGCAACGATTCCGACGATAAAGTTTGGTATTTATGAGGCTGTGAGGACTGCCCACGTGGCTCAGAACGGGTTAAATGTAACTTAAATTGCGTTTACAAGTTTGTTCTGCATAATTATTTTTTTGGGCTCCATAATTCAAGTGTAAAAACAGAACGGATAGGCAACGAAACCTTAGCAATATACTGCACGGATAGCCGAATGGTTCATGTCAGCACGCCAAACCCGCTGAGCCCAGCGTAGGACAAGCGTCTGTGTGTTCCACGGTTACTGGTGCTGAGTCTGGGTATATTTGTGCATGTGAATTGAATGTTTGTGAACCCCCTCCTCGACACAAGGATTAAATTCCTTAAAGAGGGAGTCGTTTTTTAAAAACATAGAAAGGGAATGATGTTCTGACATCCTTTATAGGCACAATTTAAGTACCAAATACGTTTTACTTATTTAAATTAAGAAACATTAAAAATCGTATGTTAAATCGTATTTATAAGAAATACGAGTTAATAATGAAAAAATAAAAAATGAATTAGCGAATGTAGTAAACAGCTTATAAAATTTATGTTATTAAGTAAACCGCTTTTGGTAAAAGCCTCCTTAATGACGCCATTTTGTATGCATGGCGACATATAAGGTTAATATGCGTACCCTTAATAATTAATTATGCTGGAATGGAATCTACGATAAAAATCTGTAATTACGTTGAAAGATACTTGGGTCTTATAAGTTAAAAACAGTATTCTTCTTCTTTTCTTATGGTTGATGTATAATCTGATAACCGAGTTTAAAACCGCCTGGAGACTCTTGACGAGATTTGAAAAACTCTCAGGTTTTGTGATATTCTGTAATACGCGCTTAAATTCGAAAAGACTAGCTAGCTTTTGAAATATCCATACCCAAAAGAATAAAAACGAAATCTTATTACCGAAGCACCACTGCCTATTCGTCTGTCCATTCATTTGTTGCCAAGCAGTATCACATAAACCGTAAAAGCTAGACAGTTAAAACTTTTCACATGATTTATTTCTGTAAGTTTAAGACCGACGCACACGCTAACCGTTCCGGTTAAACTAGTCAGTTACAGGAGTCTAAAATACAATCTTTGAAGAAAAGATTTCATGACTAAATTACCAGGACCTTATAACCCTAAAGAAGTACAGAACAATAAAATTAAATGTGTCAATATTGTTTTACTGCTTGAAACCTTGGCCCGTGCCCACGTTCAGCATGTAACTAATGGTATTCGACACAACACCTACCGGCCATTATCAATGCATTCGCAAATTACAGACTATTAATTTGATCGCAAGTGTACACGGGAATTCGTTGGTGGGTTTTAAAACGTAAACAAATCGTTTTTGTTTACTTGTTGACTGTTTATTGGTCTGTAGTGTACTTTATAGCTTGTAGACCAAATTTTAAGTGTTGTGTTAAAGGAGGTTGTCAATGACATGAAAACTCTTTGGAATTAATTTGCTGGGCTTGGTTCTCCCACGATTGAAGTAAACAACATATTTTAGACTTTTGTGGATACCTTCATAAAATAGACAGAACCACGATATAGCCTTATTTAAACTTGTTCTAAGTACAGGTATTTTCGAATAGCAAACTCATTACAAATTAGACGGAAACTAGTAATACATTTAGTTTATTCGCACTTTTTATTTAATACTCATCTTTATTGCCTTCCTTTGTTTTCTCTAGCCACAATTCAACCCAAACCATGACCAAACTGCTTTCTAGCAGATAGTCACCTAAAGATATCAGTTCAGTCCTATCCCCTAAACAAATAAAAACAAAACAACCCATTACGCAATACTCCAGACTTGACATAAATCTCGTGTCCTCGTAACACTTGGATTTAGGTTACAGTAGTGCTCTCGCGGCTTTTGTTTTTCGTGTTATGCACTAACAGCGTAACCGGCCACATGCAGAATAACGACGGGGGGAAATTCTAAAGAAAACGCGGTGTGTGGTCTTTGAGAATAGGCCACCTATTTTCCGTGCGTGTTGGCGCTGTGGTGGTTTATTTTTAACCGTGTCAAATTGTCTGCTAAAAGTATTTTGTTTAAAGGCAGTTAAAAATTAAATAGTAAAGGAGATTTTGGTTGTTGTTTTTAAGGCATACCTTTTAAATGTGTCATAAATCGAGGAGAGAAGAATGGAGTCAAATATTTATTGGCTATTTTTGCCCAGCAGCGGGACACAAAAAATATATTATTTGAAACTTAGTTTTCGATTAATTTTCCAATTTATATGTCATGTAATTTTTACTCTTTCTTTTATACATCACGTCCGTTCAGCTGGCACCTCCCTACAATTCATGATTAGACTAAAAACCAAAAAGGAAGTAAATAGAAACCTAATGCAAAATTTCTAAACAGTTTAGTACTATCAGTAGTAATCAAATCAAGAAGCTTTCGCTAACTTTTTGCTCGATTACCGCAAGACATCTGACTATAACACAGACATTACTTTAACGTAATATTACATAATGTATGTTTGTATGTGTGTATGTTTGTATGTGTGTATGTTTGTACGGAACATTAGCCGTAACATCCGCTTCCTAGGCACCTGTGTTTGTAAAACAATCCATTAACATTCCACTTTGTGTACACCAATATAAACAATCAGGAAGATTAATGAGATATGTAATTGTATGTATACTGGCTGGTTCAAACTTAACTGTATTTTCTGATAGTTTTTATGTTCAGATTAATCCTAAATTGCTTAATAACTGTTGTAAATAATTGAAATAGACTACAATAACAATCGAATTTGGAATGAAATGCAAATAAAATAATGAAAAAAAACAAATCACTAAAGGGACTTGAACTTCCTACTACTCACTATACGACCTAAAGCTTCACGAACTAAGCTACTGAGATCACTGACCAAGAATTTGAATTTGTGTAAAACATTGACATTTTACTTCAGATATTATCCGATATGCAGAGCTTTCTGCGAATCAAAGTAATAAAAAAATCATAATATTTGAAATTACTTTTTGTTTTGGATACATTGCTCTTTTACCTATAGGTATATAGATTTCGGCATTCCAAAAGTTAATATGTCTGAAAAAGACTTCCATATTATCAAGAAACAAAAACCACAGAAATACTATATTGCATTTCACAGCGTTAAATCCTTAGGTAAAGAAACTTTAACACAGGTAAAACCTCCTCAGTCTTGCACAATTAAGAAAAAAAATATATTCATCTACAAACACTTTTACACATTTATTTAGTAAAAACAATTCCATCCAAGTACAATGACAGTAGCGATAATTTCAAAGCATTTAATTTAAAGTCCAAACTCACTCCTGAACAATATGCTATCCTGGTACCCGTCACTATTGTTTCACAGTTCTGCGCCGTCAGATAAGCTGGACACTCACTGAAGGTTTCATGAATTTACAGCACCGTGAAATCATGTTTAAATGCAGTTTATTTTATAGCCGTTATTTTAACGGGTTGAGAGACGTTGACAAATATTTTAAGCTGAATATAGGTTAATTTATGTTCATGCGATTTTTGGAATTAGGTCTTGTTTCCTAAAATACGTTTTTGTAGGCTCTTTTATTAAAAATACACTTTTTAACTGCTTTCACTTATATATTTGCACTTTTTCTCGACATATTCATGATGACGGCTTTCATTGTCATTTAATATCTCAACGAAGAGATATAATTTGTATTCCATTATTCTGAAATATTACATAAACACACCTGAAATAGCTAGCTACATATTCGCATACAAAATTGAACAATTTCATCCAATTATTCTCTTGCTTCATGATATTTTGCCTCAAGAGTGTCATCGCATGGTTTGTGTTATAGGTTTAATCAAATGTGAATTATAAATATCGTGCACAGAGTTGCGTATTGCGGACATTTTAGCATCTGTTTGCCGCATATTTTGAGCATACGACATGCATTTTTAGTACTTGTTTTAACTTTCAGTATTCGGATATAAAGGTTTCCAGGCTTTTATATGATGATGATTATTGATTTGCTTTTAGTTGTAATTTAAAACTTATGAATTTGGACCAAATTATTTTCGATGGTAATTTTGAATTGTTTAAAACCACCTTATATACCTACTTACTTTGACAGTCCCTATTCATGCTATATTCAGCATACTAAAAAAAAACGATTCATTCGATCCTCTAACTTACAAATCAACTAGACACTGTTACCTATCTACTGTTTCAACACACGATATACAACAGTTAAATAGCAAAATAAATTGATTGAATCATACACATATATTTATTTATTCACGAATGATAAATATAAATATAAACTTTCGTTTCACGAATGATCAAATAATTTAGAACCCATAAAATATTAATACCTTAACAAAGAATGTTCAAATAACATTTTTACGATATACAAAATCAGGAAGATATAAAGAAAGGAACTAGCTTACCAAACACAATTACCATGGCATTATCTCAGCTCTCGTATGGATGTGTTTGGCGGTGGTCCAGGATCTCTCCCGCGGGATAACCGCGCTGTGTGGAGACTGAAACGAGATTTATAGCACCGACCACCGCTTACATCAGCTTTAATTGTATTCTGTGGTCACTGTTGGTAAATAATTGTATTTTAAATAAAAGTACATTTTTAAAAGACTTTTTCTAAACCTCAAAAAGCTTCGTTTGTACTTTCGCTAATTAGTGGAATGTGTTTCGATTTTTATGAATGTTGTTGTTTCCTATGGTAAAGTATGGTGTGCAGAATTTGCAAGGTTGGCTGCTCTGATTGTGTATGAGATCTGAACTTTATCTGTTTCACTGAACTATAAAGATTACCAAGCTTTCTGAAAATCGGTTTTATATCAATAAAGCAACAAACTAACATAACAAAAAAATCTATAGCATCGAAGTTCGAAAAGCTTCGTTTCGGCTTTGAATTTTTTTTATAAACCTTTGCAATCATAAACAATATTAAATTTGAAATCTCACGTAAAAAGACCACAAAAATTAAAAACCGACAAACATTTTCCGAGCAATGAAAACACATAATATACATACACGTATATTTTTTTCATGTACCTGATATAAATAGACTCTATTCTTATGTAAACAATGGTTAATTATTCATTTGTTTGTTACCAGGTGACATCGAGGACTGCATAGTGACGCCGGCGTACCAAGGCCAGTTCACACCGCTTCCGGAAGCCTTGTGCGACTGCATCATGGACTTGACGTCACAGGTATGTACTAGCTTTAGATTATAGCACTAGTTTAAAGAAGAAGAAAATCCAAGAACATAACTGGATACATACCTACATTTTACAGGAATGGCATGGTACGGTGTAACGTTTTAAAACTTAACGTTACTTTGAGGATCAGATGAACAGTGATTACAGAAAAACAAAATAATTATATGCACAAAGGCTATTTTGCAAATACTAGAAAAAGGGCCGAAGAAGAAAGTTGCATGAACTTATCTTGATTCTATCTAATTAATTTAAAGAAATCGATATTCTGTTCATCGATTACAATCGATATAAATTTTCGCTGAGCAAATTCTTTCCAAATATAGTTAGTGAATTACTATTTAATTTTCTAGGGTTGTCACCAATGAATATAGTATGGTTAATTTTACCTTTAATTTTAATAAGAGTATAAAATACAGTAATTTTTTTATCCTCATAATTCAAACAACACAAATATAATTATAATTTCAGAAATATTTAAACAGTAATTTCCTAGACATACACCGATCTAGCAAATAACTGTTTACTTCCTATCAGATATCCTAAATAACTTTTTTAATTGGTGTAGCCTTTATGTGGCCAATCTCAGGCAAAACAAAAACTTATTTTAGTGTTCAAAATTTTAATTCTCGCACCTGTTTCTTAAACAAAGGATGGTAACCCTACTATGATGACTGTCATAATTACCGCTCTACATATCACAATGGTTTGCTGGCCGTGATAGTCAAATATTTGTATTAAATTAAAGAACAATCTGAAACAATGGGGCATGCGAATCGGAACACAATTGATACGAAATAACTTTGATTACTGTAAAATTCTCACTACTTTCACTGTATATATATTTTGTGGAGCAAACTCACAATAATTTCTTGTTATTGCTCTTTGTTTTTGTGGGACTGTTGTGGGTGGAATACCTCCAACGTACAAGTATCAAAATAGATTTTTAGGCTCTATGCTGCCAGTGCTAGCCTGGGCCAATTATTGTGTTGGGAAAATGCTAATGAAAATGCGAATAGTGTCATTTAATCCTGTCTCTATTCACTCTTCGGCATTGGTAAATATCGGAATTGGGGCCCTGGTCTCATGATCATTGGACCGCCAAGTCGAAGGTCCTAGGTCCAAATTCTGGCACCAATATCCTACAGAAATAATTTGCGTAAAGTAATAAGTGAATTTGGTAAAAATAATAATAAAAAACTTCAGTATTTTTTTTTGTCGTTTCGTAAATCTGGATTTGTCCATCGACTTTTGTTACTGACCGTAAGTACCTTCATTTGCATTAAAATCCAGTTATCTATATCAATTCCATATAAGACTTCGACGTTTAAAGTAACAGTCGTATTCGGTTCTAATTGGACGTCTGATAGTCACCATTTGTACGAGTTTTTATTTGACAGCCCGTATGGCGCAGGTTCGATTGCTGGATAAGATAAATATAAAAGTAGTTACGATAAAAAACAGACGTTAAGAAAGTGAACTGTTGTCATTAGTAAAGTTTTTCTTTGCTCCATGATAACAACTGAATCACTGTACTAGTCTGTCCAGAATGAGAGAGAGAAGATGAAGAGAGCATGTACTATTATAGTGCTTTAATCAACGTGCCTAGACCCCCCGCAACGCAAACATTTAAATTCATTAGTGTGCAAGAAATTAAAAAAAAGGTCGGGGTAAAAACGATCCTATGCGTTGATCATGGTTATAAACTATCTGTGCTGTTAAAACACTGAACACTTCAGTGTTTTTTTTGCGTGAAAGAGGAACAAACATCCATACACACAAACTAACGAATAAAATAACGTTTATATGACAAGTGGGACGTTTTAAATGGAATATGCAAATAACGCAAAATTTGAAGGACGGCTTCATCTGTCTATAAACCAAGTCAATGTTAAACCGTGAAAACGATTTAAATTAACAACATAACACAATTATACAACAGTTAGAATATAAACTAATATTCAAATTTCGTTAGGTAATTAATTTACATGCGATATCCGTTCGAATGGATATTGGCACTTGACCGTGAAAGATGCTAATGTTAAAACATTACTGGTTTAGGAATATAAACCTGTTTCGGCTTGTTTGTGTTTGTGTGTGGCGTAAGTCACCGTTTTAGGATTAAATTAGGAAAAGATTTTGTATGAAATGGCCTATGTGAACGATAAGATACTATGAAAAGATGTAAGGAAAATTAGGAACGAAAAATTCATTGGATTTCAGTTTAAGGTAAAGACCATCCTATCCTACCTTAAACAAGTGGCATCTTAGCAAGCCTTTTGCAAATCTTTTCAATGAAATGACATTTCCAAAAGTCAAGTCCTCACTCGGATCTTAAGTGGAACGGAAATTCGGCTTGAAGACAAACTATTGCAAAAGTAACTATATCATAGCTTTATGAACATAAAAGACCAGAATCTCAATCTCGATCCAAAATCGATCGCTAAAGCCCACATCCAAAGGTTAAGTTATTTACCATAAAACTCGCAATCGTCTACTTCTTGCACCAGAGCCCGCTCCGTCATCCGAGGCTGCGAAGAATTTCTGCCAAGCTGCTCTTTTTGCCGACACACTCCTAAAAATATCTGTGCCATGAGCTCATTGCGGCATAATCGCCATATTAAATCACCGTCGTTTACGTTTTCGTATTAATTATCCAATTATTTGAAGAGTTAAATGAAGATAAAATTGTATTATGTGACTTTAATTGGTGGTGTCGCAATTAAATGGCAAGTGTCAGAAATTTGCAATTGCAATTTGGTTTTATGTTCGCCATTGTTAATTTTAGTGCGAAAATCACCTACCATTCTGTCCTTTGAAAATTAATTAAAACTTTTTAAAAGTCAGTTAACTACTCCTCAAGCTCTGCTCATAAAACGTGCACAAACCAAAATCCATAGTCTTGTCAGTGACAGCAAAAACCTGCTTATTAAAACACATAATTTAAAATACCTTGTCTTAAAACAAACAAAAGCTATTCAAACCTAAAGCAACACAAGGAATTCAAAGTAAACCTGCTTATCACTACTTATCATTGCTAATCACGCAATATCAGATAAAGCAATAGATTTATAGCTACATTCATTAATTATGGCTGAACTAAAACATAAACTACAAGCAAAGTATATTCAGCTCAATTAATTTGTCAAATTACACAACTTTATGCCCCAATTCCTAAACTTATTGAACATGGAATGTCGCGCCGTCGCTCTAGACTCGTTTTAGACAATGCCACTAAGAATTTCAATTGGAATTGCATTGAATATAACATAATGTTTAGCATAAGCTCTTGTTTAAGTTACAACGTTGATTGCATCTAAGTATTTTGGACCTTGAAGCTAGTTTTACTTGTCCTATGAATTCTAAGAGCTGTTGATTTAATTGAAGTGAGACAGCATACCTTACTTTAGTAGAGGTGTCTCTCTTTCACGATTATGATTGACTTGTATTTGTAACTAATATCTATGATTTGGTGTAAAACCTCATTTCATATTAAATCTGAGCTTTATAGCTTTAGGACCAAAGATGTTGCAATAAACACAGTTGGAGCTTTTATTACCCTGTTTTTATTAACTTTCCTTTTTGTACCTTAAGGTCGATTAAAGTAATTAGTCTAGACCAATTTCATCAATAGAAACCATTCATGAATATATTCTTGGCAACGTTAACACTAAGCTTTAAAGTCCTGAAATAACATCTACATAAAAGACTAGACCCAATTATGAAACGATTGCTATCTTTTATCCTTTAAAACTATTGAAAAAATAATCGCAAAACAAAAGGAACTAAAGACCATGTAACAAATGACCTCTCGATGAATGAACTAAATATATAATTCATTCATCTTACTCCAGTTTATACGAGACATTGCAACATCACTAAAGCTAGAACAGACATGCCACAATTGTGTCATACAAAGCATTCTTTGAACCACGCCCGTGCCAAATCGCATAATATAAAGGTCTTGGATATCGTAACTTGCATTAATAGCTCAAACAGGTTCGAATATATCACAACTTGTCCGACTCCAACCGAAATTATTCAGCGTTCGACTAACAGACTCGTTAAACATAAATGTGTCAACTGCCTTAATTATTGTCTTGGCATCGTACGGAGAAATGTTACAGGGTAAGGCAAATGTCTTAATTGAAAACTCAGAATTCATTTTTAAAATGTCTCTTAGTAATTAACTTAGCAACTGCGTTATATGAGAGGAACTTAAATTACTGGCTCTAGGCATGAAGACCATGTCGTGAGAATTTTAATTCATTCAAAGTAATGTCAGAGAGGTGTCTCTAATAAAAGTTATATCACGACACTTATAGAAACATTCGTGGACAATTCCAATCAAGAAAGTCGTGTAGAACGAAACGCATTATAAATAGCATTAGCGAATTGCAAACATTAATCTCAATCAATAAAACAAATAGACGATTATTTAAATCAGAGTACACTCGATCATAATATATCTGAAAACATGCTAGGTATAGATTTACGCACATTTCTCAATAGACACACATTAATATCTGCCACATTCCTAGTCTCGAAGGCTGGTTACCTAACAATGATTCGATTGCCGCTGATATAATTGAACGAGATCAAATTTTGTTTGACTGAATTGATTTATTGTTTGCCATTCGTTAGAGGAATGAAGGCTTTGATACAGGTGGATTCTTGAGGTTATTATCTGAAGATAAAGAGCATGAAGATCTTAAAGATGAGAATAAAATAAATGACAGCAAAGTGTTGACAACAACTAATAACAACTGAATGTAAATTTGAATTGAGATAGAAGTTTAGTTGAAGAGACGTTTGCTTGAAATTAATCCCTAATTTATTCAGTAATATATCAAGGTATTTCACTACACGACAGATATATAGTAGTGTGGCTTTAGACAGGTATGGCAATAAATTACAGTGGGTTCAAAGACCGCAATAATGCAGTAGTAGCGACAAGTTGGAGGCTTATCGCTTACGTGCGCCATTAATACGGCTACCTTGCCGATTCCAAAATTTGTATGATGTCATTGGAAATTACTGGAGACAAATTATTATGTTACTTTAAAGCAGTGAACCAGGTAACATGAAACAATATACGATATCGGAATTCGAGGAAAATAATAGATATAGTGAACACCAAGAAATAGAAGACAAAGTTAATGAGATTAACATTAGACCAAAACAGTTTCTTAATGTATGATTGTGCGAATGTAAGATGAATAGAAAACAAGATTCCATTTCAAAAATACAGGTCAAGTCCATGTCAGATGCACAATAAGATTCAGTTACCGACAAGAGCATTGACATTACACTTCTATATAAGTAAGTTGTATTGTTACGATTTTTATCTCGACCAAATATGATTCAATGCCAAATGTCCAAACACTGAAGGTCGGAATAGATGAAGACATCCTGTTTATTCAAGCAGATCTAGATTGTAATTGATTGATAGCCGAAGTTTGGCGAGTTTACGCTTGAGTAATCATTGTTTAGATTGATCGATCATTTAACGTCTCCTGGATGCAATAGTCTTGATTAAACATCTGATTCATTAAGGTATTGCAAAGTTATTTTGCCTGAACATTGTGTAATCGACCATGTAGCACATATCGTTAACATGCATGCATTTATGATTCTTGATGGTCACGACTTGGAATTTTGAGGTAAGATAAATCTGTGGTTAAGGTATACCGAATTATGTAAAGACATGAATGAGATATAAAGGGGTCGTTAAAGTGTTAACCTTATACAGTCTTATCCTGTTAGAATATAAATACACCTATTGTAAATACCTCTCGGAATCCAAAGCTTAAACTCATACTCTACACTAAATTTATTTCTTGCATTTCTCTTGAGTATGCTAGATGCCATAGCAACTAGTATTCTGTCATATTTTAAGAAAGTTATTTGTACGTGAAACATCCTATGTATTATAAGTAGTGTAACAAAAAGCGGATAACCTTATTAAACCGATTTACTTTTTACAGGGGCAATCAGCAACATTGGAAAGTATAAGAACGTCGTTGTCGGCGAAGTTCCCATCCATGCAGACGCCATCACAGGAGGTTGTGTACGACACGCTCGCACAACTCATGCAGGAAAGGAAGATCTACCAAACATCAAGGGGCTTCTTCATAGTCACGCCAGAGTAAGTTTTTATTACCCTGAATTTATAACCGATCCGATTGCACTCAAAGTTGCAACAGAAACGAAATTTACTGCAAAACTTTTGAATCCAAATCTCATTCCTTTTGTCAACAATCGATTCGCTCGAAGCTAACAATATTATGAACATGAAACCCACAAATTTATTGCCAAAGTCAGGTAACAATAACGGTACTATCTTGACAACTGAAAATATGATCGATCATAACAAAAAGATTGATTGAAAAAATCTATCACGGATTAAATTGATTGGTAATGGGGAATTCAATCATGAACCGAACAGATTGTTACAAAAAGAGACAGCTTAGTTTGAGATGAATTTCTTGAAGTGTATCAACAATTTCAATCTTACGTTGAATTGCATACAAATGATCACGAATTTCAAAACAACAGGTCACCGATGGCTTCTCGTTATTTAATCCGTCACCTGTTATGAATACAAATTAAAAAGTGACGTCAATCACAAGCTCTATATTCAGCAAAACGTAATCTAAGCCCAAAAGAGAGCAGAACGCGAGCTTAATATTTATTAAAACTCAAACAACATGAGTCACATCGCTATTTTTGTACGTCAGTGATCCCAAGCGGTCATGTTGTACTAAATTGAACGCGCCCTGCGTTCAGAGTACCAATTTTAGCGCCAACTTGACACTGTGAATTCAAAATGGCGGTTCTCAGGTCGATTTAGGAGCTGAATAATATGTGACTAATCCACGACTTATCTGAAATGCATTCGGGTGAATCCAAAGCGTTTTGTAATCGGTGTGCTTTATTTTGTTTTAGACCGATTTATTGGTTTTTGAAGAAGTAAAATGGACTATTATATGTCGTATTCATTCGGCATAGCCAATAATTTTGCTCTGCCTTTATTCCGCATAAAGTATATTTTTAAAGTCATTCTTATACCCGTTATGTTTAAACACTTGAATCATAAGATATGAGCTTATTGAATCAAATATGACACGACAAATATTTGCATGTTTTTCGTGTTTATTTTTATCGTATTCTCGTGCAAAAGTTTAATTTATTTCGAATGTCTTAAATACTTTAATTGTAGGCGTATTTGCAAGTACACTTGACCTGACATCATTACGTATATTTGTCCTTCCATTGCCACAAAAAGCAATAATTCTTCCATTCGCTTATTAAGACCGCACCGTAGGTGTCGTTTCATAATGTGTGAGGTCGATACTTAATTATATTATGAAGGTGATCCGTAATACCTTTGCGATCCTCTCATTACCAGTACTGACAGACTTTTTGTCTTTAAATTTCTTAGTTTTTTAGACCCACTCAAGGCCAGTGCATGATTGCACATTTGCAATATTGCTAATGGCTAAATTATTGCTTACTGAATTTGGATTTGTTAATGGTCTTTCAAGAGCTTTAGTCAGAAGTTTTTTTAAGATGATTTATAATTGTATTCGTTATGAATTGAGGTGTAGTTAATGAAGTTATTAATACAGCTGTATGTCGGTGCTTTTTAACCCGACCATTTAACATTACTGCTACCTCACCGTATACCACAATCTAAGTAGTATCATAATCATTTTATTGATTCTAAACAGCTGCATTCCCCTTAAAATCTACGACAGGTCCTACAATAAAACTGTGTATACTTAACAGCTATTTAATAGAACATTACTCTTAACCTGTTATTTCCACATCGACTGGTTCGGATTATCTTAGAACCTATTGTGCAAAAAACTAAAAGGATTGGCCAGTAATGGCGTAATATTTATCAGTTGACTCAACTCGTCAATCTTGTTACAACTACAAATTCTTGGAATCTAGGTGTCGAGTTGGTCTCTGAATAGAAATTATAACTATACGGTAAAATACTGTCAGATGGGTTTTACACTGCCTAGATTCGTGTGTTCCTACACATCTGTCGTCTTTAATTTAAACTTATTTGATAGCGTAGCATTTAAATTATGCAATGATCTAGTTTTTCATTAGTCGTATTTGGTCATTTACATCTTTTGTATATTTACATATTTATAAAATAATGTGTTAATGTAAAATGTATCATTACTTTTTCATGTTATGTTATGAATAAAATGACCTATTTACTGTTGTGTTGTAAATACATATAACTTAACAGGTACTGCATTTAAACTTGGATTTCAATAACGTAAACTGTTTACCGTATACAAGATGGCTCTTGGTTTATCCGCAGTATTTCCCTAATAAAAATCAAATCTATCAATCTGACTGACCATAGCGAAGATGACATCACTAATAATGGAATAAACCACAGAATCACATTGACATCACCGCAAGGTGTTACCTTACCCGTCAAGTCGATGAAGTAAAACACCATGATGATTTAATGATAACAAAAAACAATGACATTGAGTCCCATGGCGTAATATTAGATAGACATCCGTATACCTTATAATGAGTTTCTTCATTAAGGTTTTATATAAAAATACGTTTTTTTGTCAAACTAATCAAAATATAATCAATTATCATGACCTTAAAAGTCCATCAAATTCTGAATCGCACCTGGGTAATAACACCAGCCTAATCGTCCCACTGCTGTGCACAGGCCTCTGACAATAAAATAATCACACCTTAAAGGTATTTTTAAACATATGCTACTCAATCTGCTGAGCGATCCCATACTTGAGAAACTATACGAAAATTTAGGGCGATTTAAAACTGTTTGACGTTTCATATTCACCCGTCACTGGTATCGCATCAAAATTATGAGAATTCTCTCAACAAACACATTAAAAATGCACTTTTTCAAAATAAAGATTTCTATGATTGCGATCACAGTAGGTCTCAACAAACGTTAATGTAATGCATGCAATACGGGTTTTCGCAGAATCTAAATGAAATGCGGATCTTTTATCGATTGCAGCAACATTCCAAGCATCAGAAGAGCCGGAATCTTATCGATATCAAGTTGCGACTGCGATCAGCTACCAGTTCTCGTTATCAAAACGAGGCCAAACTTGTGCATATCTTGAATAACTTAAACCTGGTTCTGTAGGTTTACTGTAAAAAGTTTGCACATTGTTTCTTAATTAGTTTCCTTTCTTTTCTTGTGAGATGGTATTTGCGGTCTCGGGTGTTTAATTTTACTGTTTTTTTTGTCGATTTAGAACTTTACCTTACTCCTTATCGTATCTTAGTGAAAGAACTAGATTGAAAGGACATGAAATGGTTAAAGATTTTGAAATTATAAATATAGATAGATTTGTGATTGTAACTTATTGAATTTTAGGTAGGGGCCGACAATAAAAACACTCAGTCACCCGTAAAACAATTTTATATTTCCTCTTTAAAAAACTTGGAAGCAACACGTCTGGATCCTACCACACAGTATGACAGAAGGAATGAATGAATGCGTTAGAGATTGATTGAAGTTAAATACCAAGATGGCAGCTCGAATGTATCATTCTAAGAACTGTCAATCTTTAGTCAATACAAAGATTGTTTTTTGCAATCTCAATTGAATAAATCAACACGCCCCCTCAAAAAATAATCTGGAGTATAATAACAATCTTCCTAACCAGAACTGTATATCTTCCAAGTAGGTCTGGGAAAAATACAATTATAATTATGATCCAACATTTGTTGCTTGGATAAGGAAAACCCAGTAAAACCTTATCAGATCATTTCATCAAAACAATCAATAATAATATAATCAATATAACAGTAGGAACATCAATGACAAATCACAACATAAGTTTAAAAATCATAACTCTTTACTGCAAGCCCATATTTTGTGTCATTTCGTGGAACGTCACTGCAGGCAACGGCTTTGTCAGTGCATCTGCCAATTGTTGACCTGTGGGAATGTAATTAAGCTTGATTACATTTTTCTCTATTTGTTCCCTAGAAAAATGATACTTTATATCTATGTGTTTTGTCCGCTTATGATTAGTCGGATTGTTTGCTATGCTAATACAGCCATTATTGTCCTCATATATTATAATAGGAGTAGGAATAATAATATGAATACTATATGCTAAGGACTTAAGCCATAAGGCTTCTTTGACAGCTTCATATAAAGCCATATACTCAGCCTCAGTGGAAGAGGCTGCAACTGACTGTTGTTTCTTAGTATTCCAGGTTATTGTACATTTCTCAAATAATTTAAATATATACCCGGTTGTACTCTTTCTGTCATTTGTATCATTACCCCCCCAATCGGAGTCTACATAACCAGTTAAGATCTGATTATACTCACACCTCTTGTAAATTAGTTTCAAATCACTTGTGCCTTTTAAATATCTAAGTACCCTTTTAAGACATTTCCACAATTCTTTATTATTTTTATTTGTATACCTACTCAGTATATTAACACTAGTACTCAAGTCGGGTCGAGTACATAACATTATATACATCAGACAACCTATTACATTACGACATGGAGCATTGTAATTATCGTCTGAATTTAGTGCTTCATAATCAAGTTTGCTCTCTAAAGGCGTTTTTACAGGTTTACAATCCTGCATGCCAAATTTAGCTAAAATTGTTTTAATATAAGCACTTTGATCTAACATCAACATATCATTAGAACGAGTGACTTTAATTCCGAGAAACAATTTTATTTCTTGCAAATCTGTCATCTTAAATTTACTCATTAAATACATTTTAAAATCATCTATTGTTATTTTATTAGCACTAATTATAACCAAATCGTCAACATAAAGTATCACATAAATATTACTTTGTATATCTCCTTTATTTAGTATATAAATACACCTATCTACTGATGAATTTTGAAAACCTTTCTCTTTAAGTGACTGCTCAAAAATTTCAAACCAACACCTAGCTGCCTGCTTAAGCCCATATAACGCTTTATTTAGTTTGCACACATAATCCTTTTTGCAAGATATACCCTCTGGAACTTTCATATAAATCTCTTCTTTTAATTCCCCGTTAAGAAATGCAGTTTTTACATCCATATGGTGAATTAGCAATTTATATTGATTAGCAAAAGCAATAAGGAACCTAAAACTAGCTATTCTGGCAACAGGTGCAAAGGTCTCATTATAATCAATGAGATATTGCTGACTAAAGCCCCTAGCAACAAGTCTAGCTTTGTAACGTAAAGGTTTTCCGAATTCATCATTTTTGATACTAAAAATCCATTTGCAATCTACAATATTTTTACCATTCGGTCGCGGTACCAAAGACCATGTTTTATTTAATAATAATGAATTTAATTCGTCATCAATTGCACTTTCCCACTGAGCTCTATCATGTCGAGTTTTAATCTCAAGAAATGAATTTGGTACATCATACAAAATTGTTTGAGTACACATAAGGTAATCATCGAATTTTTTAGAAGGAACAGAAGGACGACCCTTGAGTCTATCACTCCTACGAAGCTCAACATTACTGTTTGTATTGTCATCACCAATGACGGAACGTGTATTTATTTGCTCCGATTCTATTGTGTCGTGGTTACTTTTGCGAATTTTATGAGGACTCTCATAATCATCAGATTTAGAACTATCTGATTCACCCCTGTCAGTATTTTGAGACTTCATTGACTTACAATTCTTGTCAATGTTAATATCTACACGAGAATTTACAACATTCTCTTCAGGCTGCAATATTGGCCTGGATTGAAGAAAATTGGTCTCATCAACAATAACATCTCTGACAGTAATAAATTTTTCGCATTCAGGATTCCAAACTTTATATCCATTTGGTTCGTATCCCATAAGTATACCTTTCCACGACTTAACATCGAATTTCGTTTTAAAAATTTTATCATGCACATAAACAGTAGAACCAAAAACTTTTAAATATTTTATCTGTGGTTTTCTATTATGCCACATTTCAAATGGTGTTTTGGATGATTTTATAGCATTTGTTGGAGTTAAATTAATTAAATACACAGCGGTTAACACAGCTTCACCCCAAAATAATTTTGGAAGATTTGCACCATTTAAAATAGAACGAGCTTTTTCAGTAATACTTCTTACCATTCGTTCGGAAACACCATTTAATTGAGGTGTTCTTGGAACTGTGAAATGATAAGTTATTCCCTTTTCAACACAATAATCTTTCATATCGTTAGATAAATATTCTCTACCATTATCACAATATAAGTAAACTATTTTTAAATTGAATCTCGCCTCGCTTTTTGACACAAAATCTTTAAATGCAGAAAACACGTCTGATTTATGCGTTAATAGATACACAACACAGTAGTGAGTATACTGATCAACAAATAAAACAAAATAATTTTTGTTGTTAATTGTTGAAGGAGTGATTGGACCGCATACGTCAGTATGCACAACATATAAAGGTCGCTGAATATAACTTTTATCTTTGTTCTGATTAAATGGTAGCCTACTTTGTTTTCCATAAATACAAGATTCACATAAACTATCGCCCGGTATCACTTTGTCAATCAAATTAATATCAGAAGTCATTTTATTATTTTTCAACTCTAAAAATTTACTTTTACTCATGTGACCTAACCGCTTATGCCATAACTCATAATTATTTATCATAACATTATACACTTTAGGCATAGAGCAGCTCAAATGCACAGATACCTCAAAATCCAAAGCAATTAAATTATTGATTGACCTACCTCTCATTATTATTTTACCATCTTTACATATTTGGGTGCCTCGGTGATCAAATATGACAGTGGTTCCAGCTTGTTGCAACCTTGACACAGACAACAGGTTGTAGGGAGCCTCGGGGCAGAAAAGAACATCCTCCAATGTCCCTCGAACACCCATATTGCTAACGACGTGTAATGTTCCTCTCTTGTTAGCTGAAATGAAATGCCCTTGTTTAGCAATTGAAATTTTTATAGGAATAGATAAATCAACAGAATTAATAAATAGATCTTCCCTGTTGATTATATGGTCCGATGCTCCGGAATCTAACAGGAATGTGATCTTCCGTTCGGCTGCGTCCACGTTGTATTCACCGGTCATGAATGCAAAACCAGAAAAATCTGCTGATGACTGAGCTGATGCGGAAGGCTGATTAATATCGACTGCTTGTACTGTCCTCAGCCTGTCCGTAGATTTCGGTTGATTTAATCGCTTGAAATAATAACAGTCGTTTTTCACATGTCCTTTCCGGCCACAATGATAACATTTTGCAATATTAAACTTCTTCCTTGTATTCTGATCTTTCTGGTTGTTACTGAATGTATGATTTTCAAAATTCCTTTTTCTAAACTGTCTCTTCTTGCCTTCAGCAGCAGCTTGTAAAACTTTAGCACTCGTATCATTGGATTCATTCTTCAGTTTGACCTCGTGGTCCAGGAGCCTCGTTTTTACAAAGGCTAAGGTCAGGTTATCTTCTGACAAAGTTTCGATAGCAGTTATAACACCATCATAACTTGAAGGAAGTGTTAAAAGTAAATGAGCGACTTTGTCGGTTTCTTCAAGTTTAGCGCCAGCCGCAAGCAACTCAGTGATTAAGTCGTCAAACGCAGCAAAGTGTCTAATCAAAGTAACATCACCTTGCAGTTTCATACCCAACAATTTTTTTCTTAACGCCAACTGAGTAGCAATACTCTTACGTTCATAAAGTGCATCCAAACTTTTTAAAATATCCTTCGCCGTACTATCTTCATTTGCAAAACCAAGGTAAGAATCCGATAAATACTCGACGATTATACTTTTTGCAATTCGGTTACTTTTGTCCCATGAACTGTCTCGAATAATTGGATCACTTTCAATTACTTTTAAAACGTTCATTTCGCTTAACAAAGCACGTATTCTAAATTTCCAAATACTATACTTCTCGCCGTCGAACGGTTTTATATTTCGTTTTAATTTTAAGTCCATTTTCTTTGTTCGGCAATAACGGTTATTATTTGAATAGAGATGAATTTAACAGTGGAAATTATTTAACACTCGCGCACACTGGGCCCATAACCTATTGAATTTTAGGTAGGGGCCGACAATAAAAACACTCAGTCACCCGTAAAACAATTTTATATTTCCTCTTTAAAAAACTTGGAAGCAACACGTCTGGATCCTACCACACAGTATGACAGAAGGAATGAATGAATGCGTTAGAGATTGATTGAAGTTAAATACCAAGATGGCAGCTCGAATGTATCATTCTAAGAACTGTCAATCTTTAGTCAATACAAAGATTGTTTTTTTGCAATCTCAATTGAATAAATCAACATAACTTAATTAAACTAGAAGGTACTTGCCTTTTAGTTATAAAAATTTACAATCGCACACAACTGATTTACATTTGAATTCGCTTCGGGATAATTTTAACCGCCTAGCTCATCAAAATCTTAATAACCTTTTCAATTCTCTACAGTCATTCAAAAAGCTTGACTAAAATCATCTCCAAAACTTTCAGACGCCGTCGCTCCCGGTCTCGATCCTCGTCCCGGCACCACAACAGCATCGAGGACGACTGCCCCTCGCCCCGCACCATCCTCATGTCAGATCAGGAGGCTCTGCACCAGCTCTACGGAGAGATCACAACCCTCAGGGATGGCGCCGTCACGCATCAGTGCGTGCAAACTAATTTAGCTGACGTTATTTGTGGAGGTAAGATATGTTGGGGTTTTTAGAAATTAGATTGGAGTTCTGCAGGTATTTTGATAGATGGCGTTGGATGTTTGGAGGTGATGCAGTTTTTGGATTAGTTTGAAATGCGCTTTGAAGTTATTGGTCATGTTTTCAAGCCGATAGAAGACCTAACTTAAATTTCAATGTATAAATTCGAGAAGTAATTTAAATAGCATATTGGATTGGTACCTGTTATAAACAGAGTATAAAACAGTTTGTCATAAAAATAACCATTATAACAGAAATTCCCAAGAAATACGCCTCAGACCTCATTGAGTTATTACGTTGCCAAAATGTCTTAGTTCCACTTAAGTTACAACCAACAAATGTGTTTTATGATTCACCATAACATTCGCAAAACGATCCTTGTAAATAACTACAATGTAGCCAAACGTAACGACTGCAAATTCATGCACATAACAATTTATTTCCACGAGGTTTTATATTCTTCAGGCTAGTTCAATAAACCCATATGGGCTAGTAAGGTCAAACGAATAAGCTTCCACGAACTGATTGCCTTGGCAAATCCACAAGTTGCGAAAGTACACGGGATCTTTTTTTGAATTGCCTTCACTTGTTGGGATATAAAGGCTAAATTTCCGTAATGAAGGTTGAAAAACAAGGAATGTGGGGCAGGCCTGCAATGCCCTGATTCCACACTGCGTTGCTTGAACTGTTACTGTGAAAATTCGTGTTGATTTAACATTCCCATTGATATGCGGTATATTGCTTCGGAATTGCACAGTCCGACTAGCAGTTTGATGTAAATTAAGTTTGGTATTTACATTTTTAGGTCATTTCTTGGACAATGTTACCGTTATACCAACGGCTAGGTTATATTTTCTGCCGCCTTAAGCTTGCCAAATATGCAAACCTCATTCTATTCTACGGTATTTTGAATTTAGAATATTGTGCTAAGCCATTATTTATTTATAAAATAAAAATAACTAAAATAGTTTTAGTGTGAAAAAGAAATATCCTATCAGTAAGTTACGTAGCTGCTAAAAAGCTCTCTGTTGTAATAAATGTTTTATCAAATACATTTTAAAAAACTAAGTTATTGAAGAACTGTGTTATCGATTATTTACTGAAATAATTTTATGTTTATGTTTATACTAGCTGTTGCCCGCGATTTCGTCCGCGTGGTTAGAAGATATAAGTTATGACTTATATCTACCCTGTTTTTTTCCACATTTTTTATTGTATCTTCGCTCCTATTAGTCGCAGTATGATGGTTTATAGCCTAAAACCTTCCTCGATTAATGATCTATTGAACACAAAAATAATTATTCAATTTGAACCAGTAGTAGTTATGCACCCTACGTGAATAGCTGTATTTAGCAGCTGTATACGGCTTACTATGTTCGGTATCAAAAGCACGCGAGAGTGAGCTATAAAGCTCTTAAAGTTTTAAATAGCTTGAATAGTCGGATTAGCTCACATCACGCATTCTCAGTCGTTAAACAACAAATTCTTGGTTTTAGGAAGTCGTTTTTGATCGCTTAAGAAGTTAAGATTGCAAAGGAGAACGTTTGAATAAAAAACTCTGATGATAGAATTAGTATGGCTTTTTATTGAGTGTAAAAAACGTTAGATGACTTTTTGTAATTTTTATACATATACGTGTATTTTTAGAGGACTGGTCTGGTTGTGACATGTTCGAGAGTTGGTATGTTAATCTTCCGTTTAAAAATTGTTATAGAGTGGACCGTTTTATTAATATGTTGTATGACACTACTGTTTTAAATAACATAGTTATTTATTAGACCTGTCTAGCTAGGTTAGTAATCTAGACCCACTTAGTTATATCATTCACGTCCACAATTCGCAGTTTTAACAATTTTGTTGGACCTCTTAAGGTCACGACAGTCACACGAAAGCGCGTGACCATCTTGTTTAAGGAGTAATGACCATGGAACATAAGAGTTGAAGGAAGTGGCATTAATGATACTCGTTTATCTCAATATTAGGAGACGATGATCAACTTTGCCTTACAAAAGTTTTGATAAATTTGAAATAAGTTGTATTTCATTTCTGTTATCTTCATTGTTTTTGTCATACGTTAATTAATTCAATCTCCTTGTAGGACAAGCCTTACTCTGAGTCGGGCTGTCTTTGTGCACGTTTTTTGTATTTTTATGAAATCTCCCGCGACACAAGGATTTAATTCCTTTGACGTTGTGTAATATAATAAAGCGAGAGCTTTTACTGTAGAGAAAATAGGCACTTCCTCCACACTTCTATGCTCCCTGAATAACAGTAAATTATGAATACGATCGTCCGTTACACTCCAAATTTTATGACAGCACAAATTTCTTTGTTTGAAAGCCGTTCTCAGAGAAATGCTGACCGATTGGTCATGATCGATTACAATTTTACTCGATTCTTAATCAAATCAATGTTAACACAAGACGATTCTTTGTATTCACACGTTTTGTGTGATTATAATACGTTTTTATTTAGATTTCTTTTTAATCGATTTCATGGTGATTTGCTTGTTGTTAAGATGATCGGTTATCTTCTATAAATAGATAATAACGGTTTAATGGTGGGTATAATGACACTGTTTTCTGTTGAGTTTATTTATGACCTACAAATTAACATAACTTTAGATTATTCCCAATAGATTTAATTTTTTTGGTCACTAACAAATTAATAATAGAATCTATAAACAAATACTTTGTTGGAAGAACTCCTACAATTTATAGATTCACGATTATTTTAATAAAATTACACACTTTAAAAACTCTTCGGAAAACCTACAAAAAAATATGAAATCTATATAATTATTTTGAAAACATTTATTACTAGATTATTTTGATCTACATCTAAACTATTTTGACAAAGTCCTTTTCACGTTTCAATCTCTAACTATCACTATAATTAACCGCGTTAATTCAATCTTCAGCAATTAAACGAATTTCCATCCTTTTTATCTGATATCTCAGGCCTCCTTTCCCACTGATATCTTGCTTGCAATCCATTCATATCGCCATCAGTACTTATAAAGTGGAATAATGTAAATTAAGTAGTAAGTAGTTACTTAGAACTCGCATGTAAGTAATGAGAACGGTGGAAAGTCAAATCCGCGAGGCAAAGGAAACTGCTCGGATCAATCTTACTCTTCAATTGTAAGGGCTGTTCACATGCACAGTCATTTTATGTGCGATTTTTATAATATAACATTTATAATGTGCAAATTATTTTTCAATTCATGAAAGAATGCTAGCATAAAAAGTAAGCACCCTCTTTCGAAAGATTGTTGTGAATCGATCAAAAGTTTCAGAAAATTAAAGGAAAGTTCACAAGACCGCAGAGATCGAAAACTACGTTAATGATTTAAAAAAATATGTCGGAATACTTAACTCTTAAAATTGAATTGTGTTTGTAAATGTGACATATAAATGTCTAGGCCAAATGAACGCAGGATCACTAAAAGTTGAATAATACATAGGTCACTTAAATAAAGTTCACTTACAGGGGAGTGCCGCTACGATAAAATAATAAAATCGCACGTATACGAAAACTATCATCTGAAGCGCCTTACTCTATTAAGAGTCAATTGACATTATGACTTATGTCTTCCACAAAGAGTTTAATGTCCAATGCTCTACTTAGATCTTCAGATATGGCTGTGGTCTGTAAAAAGCTTGAGACCAATATGTACAGATGTCGAGGAAGATGGCGGTCGTTGAGTTTTTAACTAAGTTCGAATTGAGTGACCGGGAAGCGAGGGAAAAACAGTATGTCCGCGCTATATATTATTCAGAGACTTGTCCAGTGTGGGAAGTCGAGAGATGATTGGTGACGGATGTCAGAATGGTGACAGATGTGTTTTTGTTTTTAAAAATTGTGCCGGCAAAGGTGTTCGTTGAAAATGTAGTTTGTCGTTTTTGTAAGCACTTAGTATCGTTTTTTTTTTGTGTATAGAGTAGGCAATGAATTGTGCAAAATATGTAGTGTACAGAATCGAAAATATTATTTAAAATTAAGAAGAAATATAAGATTTACTTAGACTATGTTTATTATACCGCAACTTAATGAAACTATTTATTATAATTAGTATATATCTAATAGGATACAAACTTTGGAATTCATTATCCCTAATTAGAAATGGGAAGAATATAACAACGTTATATGTATATTATTTAAATATTTTTTTAAAGCTTTATATTCATAATTCAATCACCAATTCACCAATTATCATAACGACCTCTCAATATCTCGATACCTAGACCTGATAAACCAACAGACTATCATTAGAAAAGATTCGATATCGACGAGAGGAAAGCGAGATAGATGCTGTTAATGATCAGCCATTACTGTCAAATTAAACCTGACAGCATGGAAAGTGTCATCCGAGTTTTTCTCGTAAAATGATCACTTTCATAACTAAGAAAATGTTTGACTTAGGCCAAGAGATCGTAACTCGAGTAATTTCTTCATCATTGGATAATTATGGTTTTAGTTTATAAGTGTAATTTATCGCGTACGTGGTCATTAGGTTATTTATGGCTTTTAGTATTAAAATTGCTTTCAAATTGTTCTAGTAAATAAGCGTTTAACGTTGTGTAAAGTAAAAGATTTAAAAATCGATAAATTATTCAAAGTATGAAAGAGCAACATACAAACTCGTGTTAACATTTATTATATTAAGTCAGACTTAATTAGGTACTAGTTGCTTCACAACGTAATTTGGAAACCTACAATAAAACGATGTATTTATTGTCATTCAAAAAACTTTAAAGCAACAAGCTTTCATGCGATAAATCATTTATCGATTTTTAAAACTATTAAAATTCATATAATATATTTATTTTAATAAAGCGCAACATATCGAGTATTTACAAACTCGCATTAACATTTATTAGAAGTCAGGCGTATACGTGATCATATAGCGAAATTGCCAAATTAATTACTAGTTGCCTCAACATAATTAGGAAACCTTAAATAAAACAAAATATTTATTGACAGTTCCAAGACTTTCAAGTAACTTACAAAATGTCAAACTCACATTAAATTGTAAACAATTCACGATAAATCAAACAATATCTAACGAGACAGGATCGTAAAACTGGTGTTTAAATCTTATATGGTCTGAAATCCAATCGAGTTTTAATATCAAGGCCTTCTAACATTTGTGACTCAAGTGGTACGGCGAAAGGTCGAATGTGACCGCCATGTTACTACAATAGGGTGAGGGGTTCAACAGAGGTACTAGCTGAGGTAATCGGTTATCTTCATAGTAAAGATACCGAGGCTCTGGTTTAACATCTCCCGTAGTAAAGAATTCAATCCTTTTGACGATGGGGGTTCGCACTAAAATTCAAGTCAAATACAAAGATACCTAGACTCAGGACAAGCATTCGAGGAAAGCACAAATGCTTGTCGAACGACGAGATTTAACTTGCGACACGACAGCGCGATCACTAGGCTATCCGTGAAGGGGCAAAGGAAGTTTTTAGGTGGTTAGATTATTTAAAAAAAAAACCGGTATTATGAATTGAACCTAATTCGATCAACTGCTGTCAGTTTTCAAGGTTTAAAATCGAATAATTTGTAATCAATTAAGATTTTTGCGATAAAAGCACCTGCGGAGACAATCGAATTATCAATTGTAATCATAAATTAGAATAACGTTATTTTTATCAAAGGTCAGTATAAATCTAGTTAATAGTGCCTACTGTTTGTGACAAGGTTAATACAGTTTGATCCTTAACTTTATTTAGGACTTGAAGTAGTATTTAAAATTAAAGTTTAACTTTGATGTTATCTGTGTTATCAAAGTAAATAAATCAGTTCGTGAACTTTGTCTGTAGTCCATTATTTCAATGATAAATCAACGAGTTATCAATTGTTTGATAAAATACTTTATTTTATGCTGAAATATAATCTAACTTCTTTTTTTAAAAAGCTGATATTCTTCACTTTTCGGAATATTAAAATAAAATTTTACACTATTTTTAACCACTTTTTGACGTGATCATGCTTTTATCACTCTTTTCATTTGTTTTTATTTATTCGCTACAACATAAGTACTAGAAATTTAATGTTTCTAGGACTATAGCCCAAGATCCCACAACACATACCAGTATATAGAGTGATGATATTTTATTCCGCTTCACTATCTCTTGGCCTAACAGCTACCGGTTCCCAGTAAGTAGTTCAGTCTGTTCTAGTTCAGATTAATCACCGTGATCCAGCTTTGATGAGGTGTTTAATTCACTTTCGTGTTTATTATGTAAAACACCTGTTTGTGTTTAGTTTTTATAGTGAAGGTTAATAGTATGAAAACACTTTCGTCACACTAATTTGGATGAAGGCGAAAGTTGCGTGCGTTTGTTAACAGTTCAGTCTGAAACCGCTGTTCCTATTTTGAGCGAATTCTAATTTTTTGACAATCAGATTATACACACAGGTTTTCATTATTTTAATATTAAGGTTAATAGACAAAAAAAGAATAATCCTATATATGAAATACTCATAAAATTAAATTTGTTAAAAAATGGTAGAGTATTTTTGCACTAAAATTATTAAATCCTTAATAAAATAAAAAATTGCTTCCCTTTTTAAAAATAGCTTCCCTTTTTATTTATCTTTCATAAGTAGGATAAGAACGACTTCAATTACACGTCTAAGTACCGTGTAAAAGGCGCTCCTAATCCACAGAAAACATGAACTTATAATGTGAAAAGTGTAACAAATTAAAACTGAATTTACTATCATTTATCTATGTTGCTGATAGAATCTGTTCACGGTTGAATGTAATGATAGGCTGCCTCAGATCGTGGCCAGATAAACCCTATCTTAATTATTCGTTTATCTTAACTGGCGATGTTTTTGCCCATCAAGCAAGCTTATTTAAATTAATGAAGGAATTATGGAAACGTTTGCTTTTGCGTCCGAGAAAGTCTTCATAAATGGGAATGTTATGTTATATTTAGAAGGAAGTTGCCTCCCTTACATACATCCAAAGGTCAATGTGGGTCACAATTACATATACAACTTGCCACCTTAATAAATAGGATGCTTTACTTGTTATGCTAATTATTTAGGTGGCAAAAGACTGTGGATCTTCGTGTGAAATCAACTAATAAACGCGATTAAACGTTAGATTAGCTGTGTTTCTCTGCAGCACCTAGTAAGCTAGTTTAGCATCTCCGATCTCCGCATGAGTACAAACATTTAAAGAACAAACTGTTATTTCTCCACTTAAAGCATATTATATCCAATTTGCAAAGAAACAAACAAAAATTACAAATGTATTAGTTTAGCAATTCTAACAGAGTTTTCTCAAGAGTTAGCAATATAAAATTGTTCTGGATAAATGCCAGGTTCGCCCCTACTACGTGGCTATTCCGTCACCGATTTGTATGGGCGTGCATTTTATATCAGCCTGCTTTTCCTATCCCTCCAGGGTATCAGGTGCTCTTGCTATGTTCTATAACATTTACCATAGAGTTTCTCCTTTATCTGCCGTTTCATCTGTTATCAGAACTTGATTAGCATATATTGGGTAAGAGACTTAATTGAATGCAAATGTTGGTCGATTGAATAGTGGCAGGAGAAAGACTAAAAGAGAGACCGAAAGATGATGTTAGAAAGAAAGGGTTGAATGGTAAGGTGATGAGTCGAAGAAGATTAAGAATAAATGGAGGAAAAGCGCACGTATCCAAAGAGTAAATACGGAAACGTTTAAATGAGGCTGCGCTGTCAGTCCGTCTCTCTATTATCAGGCGTTTCTCATGATAAGCAGATAGTTAAAATTTTCACAGACGACTTTAACAACAAATGAAAATAAACGTGTAGGTTAAACAAAGGTTGCAAATATTTAATGTGCCACCAAAGTTTATTTTGCAGATTGGTTTCGGTTCTTTCAGTATCGCAAACCTGACATGCACGCGAACACTCAATAGAACTCACTTGACTCTGAGTATAGATAAGGCCCGATTACTGCTAGGGTACCTACATACGCACTTATACCTACCAGCTCTCCAACAAAATAAAACAATCGAACTCCAAAATAGGAAGTTGATTCCGGGTTGTTCATCGATAAAATTATATCGTTGTGGTTTAGAATCGATTTAGGGTCATTATGTCCGGATGGTCTGAGCCTTTTTATTGGATGCGGCGCACCGCAAGCCCGACTGTGTGCTTTGATACTTTAGTTAACATTTAAGTGATTGGGATACAGTTTCAGTGTATAAAAAGTATTTTTACAGTTAATATTTAGGAGCTATTTCGATTCTCGAACTTCGAGTGTAAAAATCTGGAATAAAATTCTAGCTTACTTCCGAACATCGTCTCTTGGTATCATCTGCCATCACTGCGTCTTCCAGCTTCAACAAATCCAGTGCGATACCAATACCTTATCTGCAAACTCTGTTAATCATACCATACCAACCTGTCTAAGGAGTATCAAAAACTCTTCCAACGTCATCATTATCATCATCTCAGTTCACTGATGATGCCTCTCCATGGCCACTTAATCTTCAACTCTCCTCCTACATTCCCTAGCCGCTGCGTCACAAATGTCATCGCTCCACCTGGCTTCACTGCGCCCCACACCACGTTCGCCGACGAACCAACGTAATCAACTATTATCGCATACCCTCACTTACTACATCAAAGCTTTCCCGATTACATGTTCTTGCTCTCTTAGTCATACTTCATTCATTCATCAAATCAATTTTCCAATACAGCCTATTATTACAGCATTTAGTACTAAGACACTATCTCAACAGACTATAGACACAATAATTATTCTAATTGCTTAATCCGCTGAACGTTTATCATAAGCCTACTAATCTTCAAGTCATTAAAATTTCCGCCTACCCGCTATATGTAGGACACAATTTACTCGCACTCAAACTGACCGGGGATCTGGGCTAAACATATTCAGGTTTTGGCGCATAGATTACGTCAGTTGTCGCGTGATCGCCACTTTCCGAGTCTACTTTGTTAACCCACTTAAATAGGGTAGCAGGAAATTGTGTGGATGAAGATATCACTGCACTAGGTAATGTTATTATCTTTGCTGTAGAATGTTCTGAAAATTATAAGCGAGAAGCGGATTTTATATTTTGGAAAGTGAATAATTGGTCTTGTTGATCTGGGGTTCTTGGGTGTTACAAGGGTTGTCCGCTATCGGGACACTGTCATTTTTTAGAAAATATTTTTTCTGTAAAATAACGTTAATACACGTCGCTGTGCAGTGTATAGGTTGATTATAATACCAACTCAAACACCTTAAAAACAAATGCATTCCGTTTTGCACGCTTAGCACGTACCCAGATAATAATACCCCTACCCACCTGATTAATACCAACCTGCTTCAAAGCCTACACCAGCTAAGCAAGCAATTACAAAGGCGGGCCGATAGTTTTATTGACCGACAATCATTTCTACTAGACTCCGCTATGAAATCGATAATTATCAGTTACGTGTTCATGCAAACATTTCTCATTGAATTACACAATTATTATGCGTAGATTACTTTAAACTGGGCTGTTATATCGATGGGTGGAATCATGTTTAAGTTTGAGATGGTTATGTTAAAGCGTTTGATTGAAATTTCAGAGTTTAAATCGAATCTGATTAAATAATTATTAAAAACTGCAAAATATATAAAGGTACTTCAATTAACAGTCATAAAGGATCTCCCTCTCATTGTTAAAATGATGTATAAGAGATAAATAGACATTTAAAAACGTCACTAATAATCGAAATATTTTTTTGTTTAGTGAGTTCTTAGAGCTTCATCTCTCTTCCACGCTCTGTTAGTAGGACATAAGATATGAGGACTTGGTATTGATACGTATCCCATAAGTGGAATAATTTTACAAATTAGTATTTGCAAAACTTGTGTAAATACGACTACATTCTCGTACACGCATTAAAAAAATAATTCATTAGTTACAAACAGCTGCAAAACAAATATACCTACTCGTCCCACAACTTAAATTAATAGCCACTTAAATAAATACTGTATCATGTTGGCTTTGTGGCGGTGCAAAACAAAAGTGAAATGCAAAGGTCATCATATGGAAGACGCATTATACCGCAGCTGAATGTAATGCGGCAGATATAATGATAGTACACATTTACATTGTAGGTATTAAAGTGAGCGATGATCCCGAGTAGGTAATATAGTCTTTACTGGCATTTAAGAACGATTACAGGGAGTCATTCAGATTTTTTTGCCGTTGTGAATGGAAACTAGCACCTCAAAATCAGTACTACTCGTTTGAGCGTGAAGGGGTTACAAACATATACAGAAACATTTCATATTCTTTCATTGAGAATTGGGCATGTAAACGTGTTCGCTAAATCTTAATTATAAAATACCTAATTATAGCTATAAAAAACTTTTTATATCATAAAATGATCCAAATATTATCTTTTGAAAAACAACAAAAATTGACCAAGATTCTTTTTTTGTTGCACCTTTAATCCATTATTGATCAACTCTTGGCCTATCCCCAAATACTTTAGATTCAGCAATGCATAATATTAATTCATTCAAATTTCTAACAAAATATTATAAGCAATTATTATAGATATAAATTCCAGGATTGCGCCATTGAGGTGCACTAGTAGCGAATTTAGCGCAAATAATCGCCTTTCCACCTACGAATACTGTTGACATTTAGCTGGCCTACATAGCCCAGTCTATTTCTTATGACACCGTGACACGCACCTACTGAAACTGGCTAGATTGGAGATTCCAGAGTATACTAAATTAGAGATACAGAAATGTGTCTATTTCGTCCAGTTTCGAGTTGATAGGAAGAATATAGATTATTTTCCGATAGTGCCGAAATACGATCCATCCATTGGCTGTTAAACAATTGTTATATATTGTGTATTTTATTGCCTATAATTCTGCACATAAAAATGGACTTTAAGGTACTGAAGCATCCATTTTTTTATTTTAATGACTGTCGAGTCGAGTTTTACTTTGTCTCCTATATTATGTGTAATCGATCTAAAAGTGTGGCGTGTAGTGTAGCATTTAATTAAATCTGTACCTATCAAGACAAGGCTAAAAAATCTTTAATCGTCACTTAGCGATTTCACAGATTCTCACTTCACACTTGGTATCTCCATGTTTGTCTATGGCATCGCTGGCACTCTCGCCCCTTATAAACAAACGATTACACCTTATTTGCTTAAAACCTTCATTTAAATACAAGTCCAGAACACCAATCATATGGATAAACATCTCATAGGTAACACGCTTAACAAAATGAGATTTTCTCAGAAATCATTTACTTTTTGTCGCACGCATCACATTAAGGCTGAAAATCATTTGCACGTCATAGAACAACAGGGTTGATTTTCCCTTGCAAAGATACTCTTGACAGCTACTAATGACAAACTTATCGTTATTTTGCTTACATGCGAAATTTGGCAAAAAATTATACCGTCTATGTTGCCTATCAATTTTAGTACAGTAGCAAAAAGTAAGACCAAATATGATCTAAACTAGGAAAGTGAAAAGAAATCGAAAACAACATAATTATTTTATAATTTGTTACAATGACTTGTTATTTCTTGGATGTGGTCGACCAATTCTAAAAGCGCATGTGAAAATCAACCTTATTTACATGTGATAGAGTAGGAAATCAATTAGGATGTTATTATTGATGTATCCCAATTTACCGAACTGTGTCTTGTTGGCTTAGTTAATCTAGCGTACAAATTGGGGATACTGGGTGATGTTAGCTGAAATGTGTACAGTTTTCTGTTTTAAGGTATAGTGCACAAATACCTCATCTCTTGTCTCGCGCTAGCCATGGAGGGAAGTGGAACATTTTTCTTACTCCTCCTTTTTACCTTCGTTTCGGTTTTCGTTTTCGTTAGTTGCATTATAAATCTTAGCTTACAAGAGTTGCAATGACGGGCATGTGTGGTGGGCTAGTCCCATTAAAAAAGAATACTGCACCGTTAACTGTTTCGTTAACTAATTCCTCCCAAAGTCATAACAACAATTTATACCTCATTTTCTGCTTCCTACGTGTCATAATGTTCGCTATCCATTGCTGCATTATTTGACAATGTCTGCTTAAGGTTCTGTAATGGTCGATTCAAGGACGTCGTCCAATTTCACACATGACCGCTCTAAGCTCTAACCTCTGTAGAGCCAAATTGGCCAGTTTTATGAAGATTGACAGTTTTTTGTACTAAAACAATTTACAAATTGTTGATTCATTGCTCGCTTCCACTTAATAACATATTTTAAATTGCGACAATGTTAAAGAAAATCGGTTCCTTATTTTGTATTTTTTTGGTTAATGCTTATTTGTGAAGTAATTTCTGGTGTTCAATTATGCTTACTCGGAGTCTTTGTGGTTTAGGAATCATTAAAATAGTCCTTTAAAAACCAAAAGTGTGTAAGCAAAATAGGACGAAACGGAGATTATTTGGAAATAAAATGAACATTTTTTTTAACATTTATTTCTGCTTAAAATCAATTTGAAACTCGACTTGCACTCTAAATTGTCACGTAAATTCTTTTGTTCATTTTACTTGACAAAAATATATTTTGGCGCGCAAACCAACAGAGAGAAACATTTTTAGACTGAGGCGGACATCCGTGTCACATGATAATTCAAATTCTCTCATCATTAATAATTTTACGACATGACACTTTATAACTGTCATGCTTGCGTCACTTACTTGTCAAATCACGACAATCTATCAAAAACCACAGATAGCTAAAAATAAGGAAGTTGTAGAGGTCATATTAGAATGGTCAATTTTTGTAGATGATTATCGCTTGTTGCTATGAAAATGTCATGTTTTGCATTTCTGTTTGGTAGGTAAGTATTTCTTTATTCCATATTTGGTCAATTACGTCGACTTGTATATCTTTTCAGATGGTAAAATATAAATAATTTCGAGTATATGAGTTAAGTAGATTTATCTATGCAATTTTTATGTATTTCGTAGAAGCCTTATAAGCTAATTCCAAAAAGGAATTAGCTTATAAGTTCATAAAACAACACGGCTCGTAAATCAGTATTCTAGCATTTCTCATGTTATATAATTTTACATAATATCTTATTATTCATCACTCAAATAAGGACGAATACCTAAAATGTTAACGTAAACCTAAAAGTTTACGTTAACAGATCTGAACAAAACTAAGTTAAGTGCAATCGGAAGGATATAAAAGGAATCCTAATACCCCTATTACAAACAGCGATCTATTTATTGATAGAAAACACTATTATGATCAAAGCACAGGAAGACTCTAATCCGTTTTCCTGCTTCATGATTTTCACATCCCATTATTATACCATAGAACAACGAGCGATTACAATCTAAGCTCAAAAGAAAAACCTACTTCTTATGTCAACACCCTAAGGTCGAATTTCCACTGCATAAAGCTTAATTGAACGAAACGCATGTTGGTTTTCTCGACACTAATTGATACCGTCATTTTAATAGAATATTGTTTCTAAAACCAGGAAGCAACGGTCCTTAATTTTTGTTCCTTATGACTGTATTTTTAGATAAATATGCAGCCGTGTGCTATATTTTATTAAAGTTTAAAATGTTAACATAAAGGTAGGTGAGTTTTTCTTGAAAGCATTACTGAAGCGACGAATAAATTAGCCAATATGTGACAATTCGTGACAAAATTATTGCGTGTTTTGGATAATAATCGATAAAAATCATCAATTTAACACTTAAAACGACATAATTATTTCTTATCTATGCCAAAAAAAAAACAAATGACAAGAAGCCAACAGCACCAATAAAAAAATATTTCAACATTCAAATTTAGAACGGTTCTAATTACCGGGCGAACGAAAGAAATATGGCGTCAAAAAATGCGCGACAATAAATTGAAACTCCCTAATGCATTCATCGCGATCTCGCATCCTGGATGCATTCCACTTTTAATAAATTCAATAAAAATAGAGTAAAAAATATCCCATAACATATACAAATTTTAATAACTTAGCTATTTAAGAACCTACATTGAGAAACATGGATTGATCGTAAGGTTCAGAACCCTTTGTCAACAAAAAAAAACAAAAGCTACGTATCATTTTTTGATTACTCAACATAATATGGATGTAGAAATATGTCTTAACATCTCTCTTACTTAATATCTACTTATTCATCGTAGCTCTAGAGTCTAGTGCCTTTAGTATTTTTCTTCCCCTATTGCCAATCGGAGTGCTTGAAAAATGTATTGGACGATCGCCAAAGCTGATAAGTATCTTGTTATCTTACTACTTTATCCAGGCTTCGTAAATGCAATAGGTAAAAAGGTATATGGATTAAATTTATTGAAGCAATTAGCTATTCAGGTTTTTAAGTAGTAAGTAATTATTTTAATTGTACTTGCACTAAGTTACTGACTATCGGTAAAAAGTAACGACCGTCGTGAGGATTTTGCAATTCGCAAATATTTACAAGTCTTATATTAAATTATCGTTTTTTTTTTGTTTTAAATTGATAAAAGGCCTTTGCAAAGTTGAGGAACATTTGTTCGGTGTTTTAATAAATCCTCAGTTACTTCACAGTTCACATTAACGTATCGAATTATAATGACAGTAACTTCACAAGCTGATGCAATATTAAACCTCTTTGTTTAATTCATCCACGATGTCCTTGTAAATGTTTTTGCAAACTTGATTTATGGCACATAGCACCCACTTCTACAAAGTAAAATTAATGTAAGCCATCAATTATAAAAATAAATACGAAGATAAATTCAAAGACATAATTTGTAACCGTATTTTGCCCGTACCACCATGTTAAAAGTAAGACTGTTGCAGTCTTGGGAGCGAGACAGCACTACAGTGGGTAGAGCGTTGTCTCTTTTCAACAACTGCAATCACGTTATTTGACGAAGTTTCGTAGGCCTCTTGAACGTTGATCGGTGATGAAAATGATAAATTTGATATTATCCCACGCCTTTAAATTATTTGACATTGGTAAAATGAATCTCGTGTTGGCAAATATTTAAGGATTATCGGACATTCATTTAAACTTATGGTTTGACGTAAATATGATTACGTCGGTGACGTCTTAGCAATATTTGGCCAAGGCGACCAGTTTAATCTCGGGGATTATTATTTAACTCAATACCAAATCGCAAAGATCTTAAATAATCAAAACAGTGCCTGATTTTTTATTAAAACACATCATATTCACCTGGGATGAGAGGGAAATGATGACTGACACTAAATATATTCACAAATCGTATGCATGCCAGCATTATCGTCTCGTATGATCGTATTTACATTATCTAAGATGCAAACAACCCTTATGAAATAACCCCTAATACCTATTATGATTGATTGAATGCTGGCATTTTTATTATAAACCTAAGGATGATTGTTTCAATTTCTAAAATCAGAATCATAAGTTTCATTTCAAATAGGCCATTTTCCAGGCACGTTCCAAACGTTACATTAATAACTCTGGGTACACTAGGTGATTCTGCTTCCAAAGCTTTATTTATTAATATCTCATTATATCGTCTCGACTAAACTCGATATTGGACATCGAACCGTGAAATTCCTGAGCCATGACACAACTTCCTAAAACCGTATGCATTTTGTCATGTTGAACTGGTACGGCATTTTGCAGTTCATTCAACTTTCCAAGACATTTGAATTCACCTTTTATCCACGTATTAATGTAGCCAAAGTAACCGTACAATGGACTTAGAATATTTATCAAGAATCCTGTAAACTGAAATAATATTTTCCATTGATAGGTACTATAAAAAACATACCTAGATTTCGAATGCAGATGAATATCAAAGAAAGGAGAGGCAAGAACTGATTGCTAAAACCTTTTATAGACATTACTTTACAAATGAACAAAGCCTACATACATAGTTTCAAACACGTAATACAAAATACTAAACATAAGTGTCTAACGGTATAAGAACTAAATGAATCCTAATAGCAGTGCGTACACCCGACCATGAATTCAAATAGGATGAATATTGTTTTATATTAACACTATTTTCTTGCCAAGTCATCCACTACACAGGCCTATGCAAACATGAATGCTCAAACATTCAATACTCTGTCGCTAGCTAAGAGCCAAGTAACCCGTCAGAAATGACCAGGACTGTGCCTATTACATATCTTGCAAGAACGGTACGACAGAAAAACACAACGATAATTATAAAACGATTGCTGTAGTGATAACAGCAATGATTGTAATTTCCTATTGCTTTGCGTTTGCTGTATACGTAGCATCGCCGAGCATTTGACTTTCTGTTATCAACGTGTCATGCAAAAGGAACGCAGCCAATATAGCTTCAAGTTCAAAATCAATTTGATAGCAGTTATCAATGGCGAGGACATGAGGTCTATCGTCACTAAATACTTCATGTTCAACTTCAACGGTACAAGCACAGTAGATACTACTACTGTGATACCTACAAGCTTCATTACAAGTCACAGTGTATTAAATGCTCAATAACATTATACATGCTAATGTCCCTTGGTACCAGTTATCACTGTTAGTTCACCCGTTTCCATAATATTCGCATTATTTGCTACTTTACTATCTGTCCAGTAAAATCTTGTAACAAATTATTGAATTTGCCATTTCCGTAGTTCTATAGACTTGTTGAAGGCGTTATTAAGGTATTACTGTATTCATAAAATTAAGGTATCTTATTACTGTTACAACTCCACGAATTTCTTGTTTTTTTTTCATAATTCATTTTGTCTTGGTTCTTGAGTTTAATTAGGATATAAGCAATGTGTATGTTGACGTAATTCGTTGTTGTTATTGACGTAAATGAAGCAAACGTTAAAAAACATGAAAAAATTACTGAATATTTCATTCGCGTCAATTACTCCGCGCCAAATTATACGCACAGGAAGCACGAACACCAACACGAACTCATTAATTATAACGAAAATCAATGGCAATGCAATATCACATTTCCAGCTCAATGAGCCGCTATTATTAGTCTAATGAAAGTACGGATCGCACGAGCCAATCCATTCATAATTAATGAACGTATGAGTCAGTTTATTTTTAATATCATGGATGCTCTGGACCAGATGTGGGTCGAGAGACACAGGTACAGGAAGAAGAAATAGGGACAGTGTTAAATATGGATGTTTGGAAGTCAAGATGGTTATTATAGGGATATTAGGTAAGAATGATTTCCTATCGATACATAAATTAAATACTCTAGAACATTAACAGTTTTAGGCACAGGTCAGCAAGGAAGAGTCTTTGCACGTAATATAAAATAATAAATGGAATAGTTAACGTTTTGGTTTAAATTAAACACTAGCGATAGTTAAAGCTGAAAAACCCAACAAACATTTATGGAACGTCCTACCAACATGACGATTAAACAAAAATAGATCAGAAATGCACGCAGAGATGCATCGTTATCCATAAATAGTTCAATCAGTAACAAGAACATTATATTTGTTACATCGAAATGCATTAAAATAATTAATATGGATTGCAAAAGGTTAATGTCTCTCTTGAAATGTATAATTAGTATTTGAGGCATGCGTTTTAATATCGAATGCATAGTTGCAGGCGAATGCATTCCAGGCTTGAAATAATCTTGCATTAAGAATACTTAAATAGAACGTAAGTAATAAGAGAAGGATTTATTTAGTTACTTTGTAGGAAGAATAATTGACAATCAACTTGTACTAAGACTTCACTTCAAAACTGACGGTGCTATTAATAACAGTGTTGGTATAATCTTTCCCGATTCAGATTCCAGGGAATTCGATCCTCCAGAATAAGATTCAACAATAAACAGAACTGTAAATCATGAAGTTAAACTCAACGCTCATAAAGGTTCAAATCATGTAGCACATACCGCTCGCATTATCGACGCCGTTAACAAGTCACACGTGTTATGAAGATCGAGCAGCCAGCAATAAAATGGCTGCAGTGAAACAACGAAAATAGTGCAAGTGACGACAGAACCAATCTGAACACAATTTGTCACTTAGTATTTGTAACATAGTTTAGCTTAGCATAAGTCCTGATAAATTAGCTGTCAAATTTATAGTGTAAGAGATGTGATGTTACTTCTAAATAGTTTTGACTTCAGTAGCAGTGTGTGCGAAAGGGGTAAAAGTGCACTCGAGAAATCCAAACCCATAGAACAAAACTTTTTGTCATCTCACTTGTCAACAATTATGAAGTCATGAAAGATATAATTGTTTAATCTGGGGTAGTGTAAAAAGTCTAAATTATATCTCCAGTTTCGAAATTCACCTGTGGACATGTAATTAGTCCATATACGGAATAATCATGCGCATACGGGTTCAAAAGCGTTTCATTTCTCTTACCCGGTGAAAGTATTGTGATGGCTGCGTTGGCCGTAACTATGGTATGCGCAGGATTCTACCAGAATAAGGAAGGAAGCCATTATACTGATGAAACACGGGAAGAATCTCTACATGGTGATACGTAAATTACTTCAACCATTACGTTTTAATTTAGATTTATGTCCAAAGCTAACACTTAGAAATCTCGGGTTACACAAGGAACCATACTAGGTCCCATAACATAGTAAGTGCTGCGCAATATAAGGAATGATTGCAATAAAGGAAATCATAAAGTTAACAGATAACAATGCATTACAAAAGACTATTTCACTTTTAAAGTATTTAGTTCTGCTACGATAACAATACAGTCGGCGAAATGAAAGCCGCAATTACATGACAAAATGAAGCTAGATTAAGTATAAAATACTCGCAACAAAAGCTAAAAATACTTTCAGATAAGTACTAAGTGAAAACGCAATCGTTATCTAGAATCAAGTGCGGAATAATAACAAAACGTGTGCCTAACCTAACCTAACAGGAGGAATTTGCTTACATATCGTCCTATCATTAAATTAAATCTGGCGATACATAATTTACAACAATGATAATCAAAAACCAGCCTTAACGATCGATGTTAAGGTTGAAAGTCTAATTGATAAAGAGCAATGTAGCTGCAACAATAATATTGCAGATGGGAAACATCGTGGTACACTTACGGCCATGCAAATGTGTACATTCCTCTCGACATAGTAGCGCTCGTGAGTCTCTTCCTTGGCAGGACGTGTATTTTAGTTGAAGATAAGAATGCACTTAGAAGATAAGTACCTGCGTTATTATTGGAATACAGATGAAGATGGGATATATCATAATGTTTAATTACGTCCAAGCTCGCAAGCTTGTACGGATTTATTTCATGACGGTAGTAAAATGGATGTGTTTATTATATTGTTGTGTAGGACTTAGTTCTTTATGACGTGTGCGTACTGTGCTTATTTACAAAGTTTGTAGAATTTAGTCTGGTTTGTGTTAGTTTCGTCCTTAAAAATGAACATGATTAAGTTTTGATGAATGCCCTAAAGGCGGATGACCGGGTTTTGTGTCATAACTTGGAGGAAGCCAATGTCCAGCAGTGGTTTTTTACTTGCCTAGTTGCTCTTTTAAATTTCTATGAGCTACGGTTCTTAACACGAAACATATAAATTTTCAGACTTGTCTGGTTTTCTGTTTTTCTGTTTCTTACCAGTCACCAGTTAATTTAAATCGAACTCAAGTCAACAGTGATTAATTAATCTTTAAGTCAACCAACTCCAATTATTTTTGTTTAAATTCCAAACTAGAGGTCTATTATTTTCGCGTCAAAAAGACAAATGGTCAAACATTTCGGGCAAACACATATTTAACCGACTGACTATAAATGGTAAATTGAGATAAAATCACTATTTAGGTACACTTGTTTGTGTCCTAGGTTTTAGTTATCTAGATCTAAGAATATATTTACCATAAATTTAATTCGGCTGTTCGTTTAAATTTACCAATTTGAAATAAATTTGAATTGTGCTGGGAACTATTTTCATACATGTTGTAGATTGTACTAATTTTGTCCCAAAGTTAGCTAAGGGTTTAATGTTTATGTTTATATTTAATAGTAGGTATTAATAATAGATAATAATGCGCTTACAACACTTCAGTAAAGTCTTCATTAAAACGACAACAACAACCCTAATAAGTCGTCACTTAAGTCCCTCAATTAACTAAAATCATTGACGTTTTAATATTCAGCCATTGATTAATGCGAGTATCTGCCTTTACTATCTTTTGCCTCTTATAAATAAAATTACAATCAATACTTGTGCTCTGACTGCTATAATCTGCTAAAATATAAAAAAAATGATGAAAAATGTATCTTTAATAATTCATTAGTATAAAATGTTTAGAGAAAAAAAAACAGTCACAATTTTCGTAAACTTGAGGCAAATAACAGCTCAAAATACTCATGAAATAATATCAGCACTACAGACCAAATTCCAAGAAACCACGTAACGAAGGTGTGCTAAAATTATGCGTACGACATACCAACATACCGTCCTAATAATATTATGTAGGAAGATGGCATCTTAATGGGCCGAGCCGATCCGGGAGATTACGCTAAACGTGTAATGACTTTGTTAGTTCTGACTTAAGAACAAAAAGGATTCGCTTAAAGATTTAATTTGTTATAAGCGGGATTATTTTTACGCCATATTTTTATCATAATCCTCTGAAACTTTATAACTCTCGTGACACTTTGCTTGATTTAGTAACCCAGCTTAGGTTATTTTATATGATATACTATAGTTATCTAATATTTTAATTGGTAGGTCTAAGAAAATGATGCAGGCAGATTTTATACGTACTTTTTGCGTAAGTATTTGATCCTTACGTTCTTAAAAAAAATGACAAATCGTTTGCCGGGTCAGCGAATAATCAGTAAAACTAGTTTTTTTGTCTCCTCTGTCCTCTCCACCTCTTATCTGTCAAAACTATTGTATCCACATAAATTCTGTCATGTATGCTATCAATCATATATCACCGTTACAGTAACACCTACACACTGCCGAATCCCAGTTTCCATCTAAGGAAAAATAGGGCGATACACACACACACACACGCTTTTATTCCACATACAACAGCTAAACAAGTATGTTTACGAAGAGTTTGATAGATATGTACATACATTAAGCACTCACGAACTGCTGTCAAGTTCATTCTTGATTTATACGACGAACTGTTGGTTAGTCTTTGTGCGTCAGATGCGTATGCGCAAGTGGCTCGATATATTATCGACTTAAAAATAACGAGTTTTCAGTGTCACGTCAAACGCACAACATTTTACAATCAAATTTGGAACGCAAAATGAAAATCACTGACGTTCCAATTTGGTTTTTGTTTTTTTTTTCACGGATGTTGTCATTTTCGGTTTTAGTTTCTTGTGCCAAAAATATCATGCAATTTATCTCTTGCAAATACATTGCGATTTTCGATTAGTTACTTTGACATTCCAATTAATATTTTCACGAAATGAAAATAAATCTCGTTCCAAAAGCAGAGAATATTTGGAAATCGAACAAATATTTTTGTAGTTGTCTTATGGACCTGTTCAGTCACTGAATATTTTAGAACGGCATGTTAAATTCCTTGGGCCTACAATAAGATTATTTCAATGTAATTCAACAGCAGTTTCGTATCCCATGAACTAAACTTAACAGCATTACATTAGGAAACCATTTATTACGCTCACAAATCAACGCTCGACGCATAAATGTCCGTTAAGTTTGAACCAAACCAAACAAATACCTCTGAATTTATTTCCATATAAAATGAGGCAAGCAAACATTCGCAAGGCGAGACAACACTAAACAATACAGTAAATGGTTACAATTAAATTAAACAGAATATTTTACATCGAATAACTTAGATAGCTTAATGTAACAGGTTGACAGGAGTTTACTACGAATTCTTAAAGTAAGACTGCAACATTCATTAAAGCGAGATGACGCTATCCATCGTAATATCTGCCGTCTTGCTCATACACAATCGAATTGTATCATTTGTTAGGCTCAAAGGACACTCAACTGGTTCTGACATACAACAAGAATTTAGTCTAAATGACTCAGATTAATTCGTAGGCATTTTGAGAGCTGGGGACGTAGACTTATTTCGAGATCGAATAGTTTGGGTAAATACATTTCTTACTTGATTAATACCGTTGATTATATAATTTAAATTTACAAGTTAGTAGCTCAATATCGTGATTGTTAATTGGTAATAAAGGTTTTGTTAATCTTAATAAAGCATTGGTGCCACGATTCAGGTTGAAATCAAGGTGGTTAATTAAACCTGTCTGTAAATTGGGCAGAATAATCATTAAGTACTTAGATGCTGAATTTTTCATCAACTTTTTTAACACTTTAATTGTTCAATGCTCCTACAATTCTGTGGATTCAAATACCTGTAATTTGCGCAGGCTTTGGAGGAAAATCCAGGCAAGTACCACTGTGACCTTGCTAATGTCATAAGTACTTTCTTAGTTTTTCTGTTGTGTCTCGCTTAATATCCAAAATGGTTCTAAAGCATCTTGCTTAAGTCTAGGATTTCAATAATATTTTCTTTCAGAACCTTTAAAATTGCCTTCAAGTTGATTATTTCCTGGATCTAATAGCTACTTCTCCCCTTCCAGGCAATCCGAACGACAAGATCCTCTACGGCCGGCCGAACAAGCGTCGCAGCGCCTCGTTCCCCGCCCCTCGCTCCCTGGACCGTCGCAACTCGCTTCGGATCTTCGGGTCCTCCAGCAAGTACCTTCAGCGATGTGCCTCCACCAGGAGCCTGCATCACAAGAACGCTAACACCACTGACAGCTCGTCTTCCACCGATTACCCGCCGAGCGTCGAATCTGCGTCGCCTAGTAAGTTCTTTCATATTATATTTTCTTTATCTCATTTAGACTGCGTATCTAAGTATATTTTAGGCCTCGACCATTTGTTGAGTATTTTAGACAACAAGAAAACCTGATCGAAATATTTTTGTAATTTAGGAAAATAAGTACTCCACAGATAATCCTCCGCTTTACATATAAGGATATAATAAGCATTGATCACTAAGCTTGCTTACTGCTTATTGGTCAATCCAGATTCCAATATTTTGGATTAAAGTTTCCTTAAGTTGTTTTATTAACCGTAAGAAGCACCAATATTTTTTTATCATGACCACTCCTAAAGGCATTTTTAAATTTTTCAGAGAAAGTGTCCCTGCTGTCCCGCTTATTCAGACGAAGCGGCCGCAGCAAGCAGACGCGCGCGATGAGCACCTTCTCTGCGCAGTTCCCGCCAACCGAGTGGTTCAACTCCAAGGCGGTTCACCTACACTGTGTGGCCACGCAGACCAACTCGAAGGTAAGAAACATTAACCAGTATAAACTTAAAGTATTGATGTGAGTTCCAGCTTGAACTAAGTTACAAGAGTACAAGAATTAAAGAGTTGAGGGATTAGTCCGATTTCGATTTGAAGAAGGAAAATCCAACATTGTTTGAGATCACAATTTTAACATTGAATTTCTTTCTATTTCAGGAGTCTTTGCAGAGTCAAACATCGTTCGTCTCATCTTATTACGACGGTTCGGAAATCAGTAATCGGTCTTCGACGCTGCCGCGCAGGCACAAGAGGCACCTGTCCACAGAGTCCGGCCTAGCCGGCTCGGTGACGGGCAACTATGACCACTCGCCCGTCCGCCACTCCAGCCCGAGCTCTGGCAGCCTGCCGCGCTCCACACTCAGTAGGAGCTCCACCAACAAAACCATCCTGGACCACTTCGGATCACCACAAAGAAACAGCGACCCCAAACTAAGAGACAGTCCAAGTGGAAGCCTAAGAAGGGTTGACTACTCCAACTCAGACCACATCATGTCCACCAGTGGCCCCTCTAGCTTAGAAAGCACGACGCCACATCGCACTCCCAGGAAGGATCTTAGGAACGGTCAGTTAGACCAAAACTCTCCGATGAAAAGGGGCTACCACACCAGCGGGAGTAGTGGTCACTCGAGCCTAGAGTCCCACATATCAGATCGCACGTTAAAGCCTTCGCCTAGTCATAGCAACACGCACGGAGCCCCCGGCCTTAGCAGAGCACAGTCACTCGTCAAAGTGCAGAGCTTACAGAGTTCGCCTAAAAGCCTGCACAAATACAGAACGAAACCACCCATGGTTGGTGGAGAAACGGTAAAAAACGGTAACACGTCACCCAAAAGTTCGCCAAAAAACTGTCCAAGCACACCCAAAAAAACCGCAACCCCGCTGCATAAAACCCTAGGTTCTAAAGTAGAAAACCCGTCGACTACGATGTTGGCCAGTTCTAATTCTAACAACTCTATCACACTAAAAGTTACCACGAATACTATATCTCAGAACGGTGGTGGTACTAACACCAAAGTATATGTACAAAACTCGCCAGTAAGATCTGTTATCACTTTCGAGAATGGTAAAGTCACCGAGACTTCAAACGGGAGCAATATTTACATCATCAACGATGACAGACAAGTCGTGTCAGTGTCTCAGAACGGAGTCCAGAATAAAGTCCCAAAAAATCCGACAGAAACCTCATTCGACGTTTGTGTTGAAAAGAATAAGCAAATGTATCAAGAAGCAGAACCTATCAAAGTACAAGAAAACAAGTTCAATAAGAATTCGATTAACGACACGGGTATGAATAATAATCGTAAGCTTTCTTTACAAATAGGTGGTGCAAGTAATAATAATAGTTTTGTGTACAAAAATCAATTAAACAATACAAACGAAGTCGCATCTAATCCTGCTTCTCCGGCTATACATAATAATATAAATAATTTGGAAACAACAGCGAATAGCATCCCTTCGACGCCAACTAAAAGTTACGATAATATTATAGGATCATTGGGAAGTCTGAGGTACCAGAAGAACTCTTTGTCGTCGGCCAACAGTGGGCTACAGACGAACATAAACTCGAACAGTGAATTGAAAAGCGTCGATTTGTTGAAAAAGGCCGCAGCGCTGCAAATGTTGAATGGACTTCCAAATGTAAATAACAGAGTCAGCTCGGAGTCCATCGCAAATCTGTTGACGAAGGCTATCGACCACAAGCCGACAGTTCTGGGCTCCGAGCCGAACCTGGCGCTCAAGAACCAGGAACCAATCAAAGATATAAACACGTCGGCGGAGAAGATAAACTGCTTGGAGAATAAACAGAAAAGGTACAGCCTGAGCCAGGAGAGCAAGAAGGAAAACCAAGATTTCTATAACTTTCCGAGTTTAAGCGACTTGAGCTTTAATTTTACTAGTTTAGCGGCGCAGAAGATCCTGAAAGGGGTCAGTATAAACAGTGTGGACACGCTGGTAGAGCTGAACATGGCCGCCAACAACACGGAGAAGCAGAACAACCGCGATGTCGCCGCCGTGTGCACGGATTTTGGCCTTGTATAGCAATTAACATATAATATTTTTTGTTGTAAAATGTACAATAGTAGATATAACACGGTATGATGTAAGGTAGCTGTATATCTTAGGTATTCGTAACTACTTTGTAACACGCTTTAGATACGCAATACCTACCTATGTTAAGTTCAAAAATTTTACTCATAAGATTTTGTACTCCCTACTTATGGAATTTATCCCTTAAACGCATTGTATCCCTATTATTAAAATTTTGTTTGTCTTTACTAACTTATTATCATCGAAAGTATCAATGTAGAAATTATTTAACACAGTATTCATAAATGTAATCGTTAATGAATAATCGGAAAATTCTTAGTTTGTAGCTCACTTTAAAAGTAACAAGACAATAAATTATGAACACCTGTGAGAACCAAACGTGGCCTAAAGTTGCCTAATGACATGGAAATTTAGTGCCTAATTCGATCATAATATAATTGTAATTCAATTGTAGCCATAACGTAGTGTTTCACTATCCTTTAGCATGTATGCGGCTCGCACGCTGATTAGATAACTGTATTTAAAATTATCCTCTCCACAGCACTTCTGTTCGTGCCATCTCAATATTTCCAGTGAAAAAGTCGAGTACAAACTAGAATACCTAACTCCAATAAACAGATTCCATCCAACAATGGGAATTTATAGGAATGATTTGTAAAATGTATGTCATGTATTAAGTGCCATAAAACCATAGTATTACATAACGCGGCGACATATGGAATGGGAAGGGGTCTATGGATTGATCATTACATGTCTAAGAATTTTACTGTATTTGTGTATGAAAGCAATGGGTATTTATTCATTAGGGAAGATAATCAGAAGTCATATCGCAATTAGTTTAAATCAGTAATAACGCCATTTGTAAAAATTTATTAACAATATAAGATGATGCTTTAAAATGTCGTTTTATTTCCGAATCACTGAATATTTGCTTCCTACCTATATAAAACTATGGCATGATATTTGATGTATGAAAGAAAGGGGCCTTTATTTGTTGAATATAGAAGGTAAAGGAATGTTATCTTAATTATTAGGTACAATAGCACAGTTAAAACATCACAAAACAGAAAATAACAACATTCAGGGTAACTTTTCGAAGTGATATTAACTGCGGTCATATTCAATGCTATGACAATTTTCCAGTATAAGTCCTGTGGGAGACAAGAATGTATAAATGTCAATGATAATGAATTCTAAGACCAAGACCAATAGAAGTCTAGATGACAATAATATGTAATTTCTGAAAAAAAAAACATTATTTAAATAAATAATAGTTACAAATGTTAGCAGCAACTAGGAAATATTTGTTATCAACAAATATTGACCGCCTTTCCTGTTTGATGTTAACACTATAAATTCCGTCACTTTTAGTGAATATGATACAAAATCCACATAATATCTAGTCTAAAAAGACTGTCTGTCTAGACTAGACTTAAAAATCCATACAAAACCACACATAAAAAAGAGTGTATATTAATAGCCACTAGTCTATAACCACCAGTCTATGGAACATTATCCCTGTCAGGGTAACACATGAAAAGGAAGTCAATGTTGCTAGCATTAAAACGAAATTTTATACAAAATATAAAACTTTATTACAACAACTAATTGGTAAAATGTAAATTCATATCAATACTACTGCTACATTGGCCTATATACATGCTATGGTGCTGTGCTCCATCACATCCGTCACTTGGGATGGCTCCGTCTCAGTCTGACCTTTGATAGAGTTCAACCAATCGTCTGTGGGGTCTATTTTTTTCACATCATTATCAGAACTATCACTTTTATCATCTTCTGTAACACTCTCTGGACATTCAATCTCATTGTTATCAAAACTACTATGACTACTTTTACATACTTTGACGGGTGAAGGTGTGTTAGGTTCTACATCTCTAAACTTCTTAGACACATCTTCTGACTTAATATTTACAAAACACACACAGTTCTCATTAGATGTGATCTCTTTTAATGCAGCCTCTTCTATAGCTTCTAAGTCATCTTCGCCGACCTCCTTAGTCACTTCCTCTATCGTTTTATACGAGTACATGTGGTCATCCTCTGGATTCACATAATCTTCGAGGGTAAACATATTGCTATCAAAATTAAGCTTCTCAAAATCAATAACACCATACTTGCTTACATTATCTAACAACGTGGACTTGTTCTCGAAGCATATATGTATATTTTGAACACAATTCCTTCTCAAATCTTTGTCGTCTTGGCATTGTTTACGTATTACATCAAGTTGTCGTAAAGTTTTTAATTCTCTCGCTTTTAAAGTAGCGTACACTCGCGCGAAAGATGCTCTTACGGTGGTTTTGAGCTGAAATAATAAAATCGTCAATTAAAATCCTTCAAATATTACTTCTCAAAGTATTTAATTACATTTATTTTACTTACATTTTCTATTATTTCGTCAAAATCGTCGGGATCGCTCGCCATGTTTACATTAACAATTAGAAAGTTTGACGTTTGTGAGAGTGAACAGAAAGTTGCCGAAATACTATAACCGAAAATCTACTTTTACTGAGATTCTTTATAGTAGAAATAATTTTGTGACACATCTAGGATACAAAGCACTTTGATTACGCTTTTAACCAGTTTTATAAATGCTTTCCAAAATAAAAATAACAGTATACTTACATTTTTGTCAAGTGCTTACAGTCATATTATTAACATTTACCCTAAATGGAACTACTTGTCTTTAGATATTACGAATTATTATCAATACTACCTGGACGGGGAATGTTATTTTTATTTTTTCCATACATGAATTTGGCCCTAAGGTGAAAATTTCATCATTCTTTGTACCTACACAAATAAATGTAGTTAAAAATATTTTTTTCTACAAAGCTAGCATTTGCACTAGCATTACTCGCTACTGAGATAACTTAGCTAAAGGAAATATTATGCCAAATATATTGCTTTTGAAGTTATGACGATAAAGTTTGACGTTCCAATAACATGTATCGATTTTTGGATTTTCATTTTTTACATTGTATGCTATTGAAGATATTATCTTCTAATAATGTGGCGCTTTGGATTGGCAGCCTTAACAACTGTAGGTAAAGCTACCTACTTTAAATTAAAAATAAGATTCAATCCATAGAGTTTGTATTCTGAAAAAAATAAAACGTTCGAAATGTAATTTCTACCACTGCTGGTCGGTTATAAACCTTGCAACACTAAATAAAAAAAACACTATTGATTTTTCGTTTGACAAGTCGCTGGAAAACATTCTTGGTAGATCCTTTATTTTTCTCGTTTAGATGGATTAAAATAAACGCGTGAGTGAAGTGTTATTGTGTAAAATCTGCTGTTATTGGTGTTAAATTAAATAAAAAGCAAGAAAAGCATGAGTGAATTGAGACATCGGCGTGGGGAAGGCGATGGCAATGACAAACTGGAGAACGCAGGGGAATCTGATCACGTACGTTTTTATTTAATTGTTAATTCTCACACAAAAACCAGTTTACAATTTGAATATTGGTAATATTTATGAACATATTAAATTCATAGGTTGATTCTGAGGAGGAAAAGAATATAGAAGAGAAGTATGTGGATGAAATGGCCAAGTCTTTGCCGCAAGGAACGGATAAAACGCCAGAAATCCTTGACTCTGCGCTTTCTGGACTATCTTCAAGGTAATAGCGCAAAATGTGTATTTCTTTTATTGTTATGCTGCTAGTAAAAAGTAATTGGTCTAGATTTTTTGTTTAGAGTTGATTAGTTATTAATTAATAGGTAAAAAATTATTAACATAAAAGTTTGATGTTACTTGATACTAAGTTTTTGTTATTGTAAATATTGTTATACATTTTTCTTTCACTGGACAATGAATTCTCTTTTTAGAACAAAAATAAGTACTTTCAGGAATTTATTGAGGTTTTATGTTAGTGTATTTATCAATTTATTTATGTACTAAGAAAACCTCCAACTTCCAGTTGCTATTCTCATTTTCTGTTTGCATCCATTTTCTAAAATCAATCACCATACTTTATTCGGTTGTTCCAATTATTCTCAGGTAGTCCTGAATTATTCTCAGTGTCAAGTAAAACATGGTTAGGAGAAGGGATTGTATTAGATAGATCAATAGAAAAATATTTTTTGCATGCCACATCTGAAGATGATTTGACAAACAGAAATAGTTACAGGTTGACACAATGGGTGTCTTATCGCTAAGAGCAATCTATTTAATGATAAATTTGAAGTATATTTATTTACTCTTTGTAATGATAAATAAGAATGTATACTCTGTGTAACAGATGGAGGAACTGGGTGATCCGAGGTATCTTCACCTGGTTGATGATTGCTGCGTTTTGCCTTCTCATCTATGGCGGCCCGCTGGCACTAATGATTACGGTAAGTTTCTGTTCTTCCTGCTGTCATGTCTTTTTGTTTGAAAGTTTTCAACTTAACTACCAATCATAGCTATTTTAAGAAGCTGATGAAGTATTTAAAAAAAAAGTTTGTTAAATTAAAATAGAATTAACTAGAACATTCCCTATCACATGCAACATAATTACTGATTAAGATAAAGTTGCATTTGTTGTAGTAGATCCTCTGTTGAATCTGATCGTTGGTGAAGGTAGCGATGAAAAATTTACAGTGCCTTTTGTTGCTCCTGATCTCAAAACAAATGAAGTAACGTTTTGTGTGACGCCTTTGACGTCATATCCGGGCCCATATGTTTATCGCAGATGGGATTTTGTTACGTCATGATTAAGTACGACAAGAATGAAGAGTAAAATATAAAATCAATACAGACATTGTAAATATAGGATCGTATTTTTTTTATAGCTGCCTAATTTAATAATTCTTACATCAACATTATAATAGAAATATATTTTCAAGTAAATCTCAAATTTAATTACACGTTAATTTTTACTCCGTTTGCGATTTTCCGCAATATGTTATACTTAATACGTTTTCCCGCTATTTATTCGAATGTGAACTAACTTTTGTGTTGCATAAAATCAAAGCGCATTGCGGCAACCGACTTAAATAGTTAAACCTACTTTTGTACATTTTTTTATTCATAAACATGTCTTCTTTGTTTTACCCCGAAATACTCAAGAGACAAAAGTTATAATACTATAGTATAGGTTATAAACTAGAATTTATGATCTTCGTACTTAAGTAATAGAATATTAAAAGTCTTGTGCGAAGGTACATCGTATAATCCCATGATATAATACTTATTTTGTAGTGCCAAATATGGTATCAGAATGTTTGGCATTGGCGCAAATAATGCTTTGTCTATTTAATATTATGCTTAGGCATGACATAATTTTCCTCGTGCAATTTATACGTGGTCGTTCCTATTTATTGACTGTAGATACTTGTATATAATATTTGTATATATTACGTGTATCTATTATATAGGCGTTCATAAAAAAAAACCTATCTGTCCGAGCAACCGTTGTTTTGTTGTACAAATGATTTTTATTTAATGAAAAAAGGTGCATGACAATAGATGTTGATGATTCTCAGACCTAGCCAATAAGCACACAAAAATTTCATGAGAATCGGTCGAGCGAGTTCAATATCGTACACCGGTACCCAAGAATTTTATATAACAGATAAACCAGACACAAACTTTATTAGTTTTCGAATCTACACCGCCAATCCCGAGAAATAGATTTTAGTTATAAGGTATTGTTAAATATGTCAAATACGACAATGTAAAAAATCTAGTTTGTAATAAGGAAATTCTTCTCGAATTCATTGAGACTCATGGTTTTATAGCTTAATTATACACCAAGTAACTCGACTCTAAGTACAATATATAAAGCATTGCTTAGCATTTACATAGTCAGCTACTTAATAAGTTAATTCAGTACTGTCATATTAAAATATTCTAATTCATGTTGAACGTATGAATGAAAATCTTTATTTAACGTTATCGTAACGAGAAAATATGTCTTATAAGCAATGTATGATGTACGCCTTTCCTTTTCTCAGTTAATTTTTTGTTAAATGTATTGAGTCTTGAATTTCCTAAGTTTTTAAGTATATAACACGAATTAGTAGAACAAGCTAATCCAACCAAGCGTAGCTGTGTGTCGCAAACAACTGCGTGCGGCCTCCAAAATACTAGTTTTTTACATTCGGCAATCGACGGGAAACGTTGCATATTTACTGCTTATGAAATATATTTCTGTATAGAAATATGAATACATAATATAATCTAATATGTGTGAACCGAATATAAGTTGAAAACCATTTAACTTTAGACTTTGACGAACTGCCCTATTTTTTGTCGAAAATGTCTTTAGTACAATAAAAGAAATGATTGAGTGCGCTGGTAACCTATTACAATTAAACTAAATGCTTATATGAGCCGTCAAACTCCTTAGTCTCTGAAAAACCGCAACGGAAATAATTAATGATATTGTTTTGACAACAAAAACATACAAAAATCTAATAAGACCAACTTGATTAGAAAACTACTAAGCCCAACTTGATTTAAGGGACCAGATGAAAAAAGAATGAGAACCTTCTCTTTTTTGAAGAAGGTTGAAACATTCGCGTCAATCTCTAATATTTCTTAAACCATCTCCAACATTCCATAGAATCTAACTCGACTTTTCTCCACCCAGGTACTGTGCGTCCAAGTGAAATGCTTCGAGGAGATCATCAACATCGGTTACGCGGTGTACCGCGTCCACGGCCTGCCCTGGTTCCGATCCCTCTCTTGGTACTTCTTACTAACCTCCAACTACTTCTTCTACGGAGAGAACCTGATTGATTACTTTGGAGTCGTCATTAATAGAACGGTAAGTTGATTTTGCATTTTTTTTTTCAAATAAATGATTATGAAAAAGTGGATTTAAGAAGAAATTAATAGATCGGACAGAGTGGAAAATTCTTCTTCCCATGTCTATTTAGATTTTATTTCTGGGTCTTTATACTAAAAAATAACTGCCAATTTCTGAGAACGAAAAAAAAAATGACTTTGTAACATAAATTACTGTGTTGGAATGACAGTATTTGCGATTCTTATTTTGAACGTAGACAATAAATAAATTAAACACAATAAAAAGCAAAAAGCCACCCAATATCATCTTCATTGAATAAAATACGTTATAACATCCCGTGTTAGAAAGAAATCTTAGTGCACGCTAGAACTGTCACAATATTATTACCCTACCTATATTATTAGTCTATACTCTCAAATAGAAGTAAAAAGTAATTCTAGACTCATTTTTGTGATTAAATTTGAAATAGTGCTAGATCGCGTGTGGTTTTGACGTTTAAGTCGACTATTGAACCCTGCAGTTAATCATGTCTTATCGACTAGCTGGGAAAATCCGGATTGTTCACTAGATTTTCCCATCGTTTTATGGAAAATACGATATTCAGCTATATATGGCAAGATTGAAAAATGGCATTTAAATATACTTTGGGAAAAGGCTGGGCATAATGTGTTAAAGTGTTTTAATTGTTTGGAGAATTAATTTGTTTTCTTGTACGTATGTTAAGACGCATATTTTTATGTCCTACATATATAAAACACAGTAGAAAATAAAATAATAATGAGATTAAAGGTACAATAGGTAATTCGAGAATATTCAAGTCATCATGATTTTCTTTGCTTTCATAGAAAGTCAGAAGCGTAAACAATATCCGTCTGATGAATATCAAATTATGTTTGATTCACTTCTTTTTATCTGCTTCAGTGATACGGTTTTGAAGACTACACTTGCCTTGCCTTGCGTACATTTCTACGGCGTATAATCATATCGACGTCTATGGAACTCCTACTTATTTCCCAGCTTATTTTGCTAAGTGAGAACATAAAACACTTAACTATCCTTTGAATCTTTCTTTCTGTGCTGAAACATGTTTTATTTGGTCAATAAACTACTCCAGCACATTTCAATAAATTCCTGCCTCGCGGGGACACAAACGTCCCAGTCACATGTACAAGGATTTGTTCCCAAAAACTGTGGAAAGTCCCTTCCTGAGTTCTTTAAGCTAAAATTCTTCCACGATAAGTCTTCCTATCAACAAATACATTATTTAAGATGTATTTATTAAAAAACCGCTCATATACATCAAACTCAACCGCTTACAATGCTACCAGAATGCCATTATAAACATAGATGATCTAATTCGCAATTTGGGAGAAAGTTGAACGAAAAATTTCAAATAGGCCCGATGTAAACGGAAATCAGTGCATGTTATATCAAAGATAAGCGCTAGATTACTAGTATATCATGATATAGCACAATTTTAACCGCTATCTTATCAGCCCTAGACTGACGTACTTGACGCCGTCGACATTTTTCAATTAACGTTCGTGAATATTACACCTGTCTGTTATTATTAACCGTACATTTTCTTGAGTCTTTTCAATAAAATATATCACAGTTATACACCTAGTTCCTTCTGGAAGCCAAATACTGCAAAAGATCTTAAAATAAAGTATCGCATCCGTTGTTTCAGTAGGTATATGGGTAAAGTTAAAAAAGATTTTGGATCTCGAACCTACCACAAGTGGGACTAACCAAATTTTTCAGTAAAAACCCTTTGGTCTTTATACCTTCTGTCTCATACTAAGTTAGAAAACAAAACAAGAGTTAAAATCCATGAAAGTAATAGAGATATCATAGAAACGAACCTCGTTTGGCAATTGGCACTTTCACTGAAAACACAAGGCTAGGTAAACAGATTTTTAATCGGCTCATAAATGTTATCAATCGTACGATGGAATTTGAATCAATCAGATTTGACCCTCACTATCGTAGTACTGAATGGATCGCGTGATCCGTACGTAATTATTATATACGTGATTACACAGGGGAGATAGTGACTAGCGTATTTTGTTTATCGAGGCATTTAATACTTCGATTTATATACATAGGTACTCTGGCCTTTGAATGCACCTTTTGACAGCTTTTAGGGAAGCATGAGTTGTAACTTCTCCTTAAGAAGGAAGATCTTTAAACCTGCTATGTTTTTCTATACGGCCCTTGTACTTCGCACGTAGCAAGACCTATGGAGCCATTAGTATATGCGCAAGGGATCTCGCGACTCTTTAAAAGAAAAGTATGACACCACACCAGTTACTGTTTTTAGTGCGTGCTAGTCTATCATATTCCTGGACCTGGGTCTCGGATCGGGAGTTTAAATCATAAGCGAAAATGAAAATATGAGACCTAGAATTAGCGGTAGTCTAAATTACGTTACATGGCCTGATCGCCGAAATTGAACTTAATTGTGACAGACCTATATATAGCTACCCGATTTTACTTGATAAAATTTTATCGTCATTTTTATTTCGTACATTTCCCTAGTATGTAGCTTAATCTGATCATCGAGTGTGAATCTCCAGTCTGATATTGGTTGACATCGCGAGGCAACAAAGTTCATTGCACTCGGTGACCTATAAATCAATAGGTTTTTTTATCGGGACTTTTATCAGAAGCAACTGGCGACCATGCTTTAAAATAATCTATCGGTTATAGACCGTAGTGTCTTTGTTTTTTTGAATAAAATACATTTAATCAAACAGCCTGATTGTAGCTACGATATTAAAAGAAATTCACTTATTTCAATCTAGATTTTTGATGGAAAAGGTTAAAGAAAGAATTCTCAATTTTAGATCTAATAAAATAAAATCATAAATTCGTTTACGAATACGTTAAAAATAGATTTAACTGTTTAGAAAATGTTCTTTAAATTACAAAGTAAATCACACATACCAATCAGCGCTTTTGAAAGTAAGAGTGTGTTTAACACAACTGATACCGCATAATTATATACATTATAATCTCAAGCGTATAATAAGCTGAGGTGCATGTAAATTAGCAATATAATAACCAATGATTTTATTGCGTATGGCGCGTCGTTTTCCGTTAGCAGTTTACGTACATTAGCTTGACGCGAGACGCAATATAGCACGCGTACTTGTTTGTTTACGTTTAATAATTATACTAGTTTTAGACGTAATTATTTAGTCCTAAATTCCGTTGCAGTTCTGTGGTCAGTTGGTACACAAAAAATGGATTCATTCATATGCAGACTGTATGTGATATAGGCGTAGTCCAAGCGATTTTTAATAATAAAAGTCGTAAGACATACAGAATTTTTAGCATTTTTCTGTTTCACTCCCGACGATGGCTGGAAAAGCTGGCAAGTCGAGAAAATAGACTAAATGTCTAGTATTTTTTTTTACTAGCTACTTTATGAACTATGCAAGACAGAATATTAAGTCCTCAATGTGTCTACTCCTAAACGTATGTCGGATTAACCGAACGCAATAGGGTGACCTTCTTGCAATGTTAATCAAGTTATCTCAGACAGGCATATACTTCTATTAATCAAGCCTTCTTGTTACGATATCATCGAAATGTCGAACTCACATATGAGGTAATAGAGAATTATGATATCAGCTTTATTGCTTTGCAATAAGGGTGATTACAATTTGAAGATATCATTCATTCAAAGGCGATATTTCCTCTTAATAGCAGTTACGTTACTAATCAGCCTTACTTACTACCTAGGTAGGGACAAAATTTAGAATTTAGTAGACAATTCCATTATAATAGTTTCAGTAGTACAGATAAACTGACTTCGCAAATCAAATACCTAAGCAATACCTACAGCATTTTCAACATCCATTATTCAACTTGCCATCGTTATTTTTAAATAGTCGTCCCTGTTGGAAATTCATGAATGACTATGAATAATTCATAACGATTAAATATCTTTTTACCGCGTTACAAGATGCTTGACTGATATTTACATAGCAACTGTCTAGATAATCATGCAATGTCCATAATTAAATTTTAACTCTTAATATAAGTGAGTAAAATAATACATTTATAAAGCCTACATGTCATATTTTCTTATTAGCCAACTCGATTACGACTTATCGATTCTGATCGAATACGATTTTCATTGAAATAACGCTGTCATGCGTATATTGGCTATGAATTGGTGTAGTCATCTGATATAATTGACTTGGTTTTACAAATGGGGAAATTCCATCATTATATCGATTTCGATTTAATATATCTGCTTGTTGATACGTAGTAATAAAGGCTAAGTCATAATAAATGACCTTCGTTTGCCATCAAAATGTACTGACTACAAAAAAAAACAACTTAATAACGAAGTAAGAATATTTGGCATCTGAAAGTTTTATCTTCTCTTTCGGTTTTCTTTAAACTGTTTTTATTTTGTCGTCACACCATAAGAAGTATGATGATGAATTGTCTCTAGTTCTATATATGGAAAGTAAAGGTTTCCTAATAGAAAGCGAACATTTGGTGGGAATCCTTCCCATACAGAAAATTAATGAGTTCCTGTATGTAGTGGAACAGGTACACACTAGATTAAACTATGTTACCTCATCTTGTACAACAGTCATCAATCTTTTAACAATTTCTTCTACTTCTCACCCAGGACTACCTCAAGTTCCTCGTGACGTACCACCGCTTCATATCGTTCAGTCTCTACTGCGTCGGCTTCGTGTGGTTCGTCCTGTCCCTCGTCAAGAAGTACTACATGCGGCAGTTCAGCCTCTTCGCATGGACCCACGTGGCGCTGTTGATCGTCGTCACCCAGAGTTATCTCATCATCCAGAATATATTTGAAGGTGAGTTTCGTTTTAATTTTCTTTTAGGTGTAAGGTCTTTGATTGAGGGATCACGATCGATGATTGCCTTTTCGTTGCCGTGAACAATAAATGAAGATGAAACTTTGAGTTTGCAATCAAAGTATGATATTCTGTTATGTCTTAAGCGACGAAAACCATTATTTATTTATAAAGATTCGAAATAAAGAAAAAAAATGCGTAAAAGTTAAATTTGCCATCCCAGTACAAAAGTATTTAACAGTTCGATGCACTGATTCATTGTATACGTTAAGCTGATTTATTTAATCTCTATTACGTCCTTTACTTAAAATACTTAATTAAAGACAGCATGAACAGAAATTTGATTTATATGGCCTCTTAATTTTATCTATAATGCCAGTTTCTGTCGGAGTCGGTAATAGGCTTTAAGATAAGCACCTGATTATTGGCTTACGGCTAATATTAACCTCTAGCGAGTATATCGTCTCGATTACTATCTAATGCCCATAGTCAATAACAAGCAAAATCCGTGTCTCGCTTTAAAAACAAAATAATGACGTCAGCTATTGGTAATAAATATTGTAATGCGTATTTTGAAAGACTTGGACATATTTTAAGTATATCTTTTATGTATTATAATAAACAACTTCAAGAAAGCGGTACTTCGAAAACAATCAACTTACTAGTAACTACTGGAAACAATGAAACAAACAATTTGTATGGGAATCGCCATTGTTATAAAAAAAAAGAACCAGGCACCAGCCCATAGAGAAGGTATGAACATTCGTGACCGGTTGGCCTCACGAAGATTTTCTTCTTCACCGTTGGTCAGGTATCTAAGAATAATGAAGAAAGTGCAATAGCTGTTTAAAAGCCACATTCGTCATGTGACTGTTTTGGTATCGCACTGGCATCTCGTTCACATAATGCCAAACCTCAAGACTACAAAGACAGGCGAACTTATAGTTAACCGTTGTAGTGTTTTCTGATAAAGATTTCCTCAGTTTTCCCTTGAGTAAAGCAATCTTTCGACTATGACATCGTTCCCTCATCCTTTTTCAATTTCCGTAAGGCCAATTTATTTTCAAACCCTTTACTTAACCCAAAAACCTAGTTAACCAACCCGCAGTTCCCATTCTCCCTTTACTTGTACAGTCAGCAGCAAATGTCCGTAGACACTTTAACTTACTACTTACTAAGCTACTGTATACAATTAAACGGATTAAATGGAACTGGGAAACAAAGTATTCAACTGAACTCCAATATTATACACCGTGATTTTTTAGTCCTCTTACAAAAGCAGCCCAGTTCATGTATCCAATGACTAGAACACGTTCATGATAAAAAAATAGGTATTTATGAGATTTGAATAAATTTAAAATGCAATTTTTTTTCGATATTATGTTGCAATTCGTAGTTTTTTAGAAACACAGCTCTGTTTCGAGCGCGGTCCGAGCCTTGTAACATTGGTGAGGGGCGCGGACGGGCGCGTTTTTGTCATTTTAAAAAGTATATTTCAGATTTCTCTTGTTAAATTTTTCTTCGTACTTATTATGTTAGTTAATGATAAAAAATAATAAACACGCCTATTTAACGTCGGATACATGAACTGGGCTGCTTTTGTAAGACGACTAAAAAATCACCGTGTATACTTGTCAAACATTTTTCTTGGATCGCGAATCCCGTTTGTTTACCGGCTCCCGTTGCTGACTTCACCGACTTTTAGCAACTAAAAATACTTTCCGATCAATATTGGTCACGGTATGTAGGATAGCGGTTCTATTTATGTCCTTTAAGAGCCAATTCAACTTAGCTCATTAATTTTCAATTGGCTTCATTATTGAGAGTGGAATTTAAGCTTGACGTTTTCTCTTCGACCATAATTTATTGTGTTTACGGCTAATGTGTTTAGTAAAACTTGTGTTATATACTCGCACTTTGACTTTTCACTTTCACACTCACACTTGTTATACCCGGACGGTAGAATAATGGGTTTCCATAACTAGTTTCAAGTCGCCTTTTTCTTCATCCGACCCTTTAGGGTAAAGTTAAATAATAATTTTATTTAGACCTCATCTTATTGCTAGTCGATGTTACGTACTTTTTTTGAGGTAAGAGGTTTTTAAATTGTCGGCGTGGTTTAGATCTATCATAAAGCCATGATTATGATCATAATTTTAGAAACTTAACTTACAAAATAAAGTGCAGACTAGTTTATTAGCAGATTTCACGTTCTATTAACTTGATCGATACATTGTTGTGCGTACCAGTATTTGTTAATTAATTAGACTGGCATCCATTTACAAAATAAGCAACTGCGTTTATTTACCTGCAACTAATATAGCCAAAGTACGTATATATGCTACGATTAATCAAATTGATTAAATGCGTTACACCTACGCTAAAGTGTAGATTTTTGCATTTAATGTTATTGAAGCGGTCTTACATAAAGGATGGGATAATGTAATTACTAGTAAATATTGGTTTATTGAATTTTATTTGATCAGCAGAAGCTTCTTATAAAGCTCGTCCTTATAAAGCTTTAATTTTGGGTAAAATAGTTGCCAGAAAATCCCTGTCGATACATGGTAAAAAACATTGTTTTCAAATCACTGTAGGAAAAAAGAGAAAAAAGGAAAATAAGGAAAAATATTTTTTGTGATCCTAGTAGTTAATATTTGTATTCAAGTGAATTTGAATCCAAAATAGCCGTAGGATTCAAAATAAACAACTATTGACTTACGTACCAACTTTTAATACAAATAAACAGATCCAAAAATAGAAGAAGTAAAAGAAAATATTTCGTTACTTTTTTTCGCCGCTGTCCACATCATTCTACTAGTCATCATTCTACTAGTCTAGTGAGACAGCTTGACCGTGGTCGTAGATTAGTTTCCACATATAGGTCTTTGTCGCCCTGAGAACACGTTAAGCCGTCGATCTCTATAATACGAAGACTTATGATAGCCGTCTGTCTGAAGCCAGACAATTTGATAACCGGTTTTATCTTGTAACTACATGTAATATGCGTGAATTTACGCTGTCATGAAAATTACTGCTGAGACTAATTTGGTATGTGGATAAGTCCAATAAATTCTGGTACGTTTAGTTATTTCTGAAATTGTAATCTGAAGATCTCCCATTTTGGACATACTTTACCGATAGAAAATCTCAACTTTTGTAGGTGTTTTTGGCTACATGCTAACCCGAAAAATACTTCTCATTAAAATGGGCATGAGTCTGTTAGTATTTTATAACATAATGATAGAGAATTAATTTGTTAATTTTGTCATTATTATCTACAAATACTCATTCTTGTTTAGGCCTTACTTTTTATGCCAAAAGAAACATGTTTTCTTTCGTCTCTTACTGACTTAACCTGAACCGCCGTGCTACGTCATACGCGATTTTGTGTCGGTGTAAGGCAATGTGTTGCAATCCTTCATACACAAGATTTTATTACCCTATCCGAGCTATTCTTCTATAACTTCTAAAACGTTTCATAAACCCAATACAATGCACTTTTCACGATAGCTATGAATGATAGTAAAATATTCCGTTCTTATCATGTTCGATGCAGAAATTAGGTCGCAGATGTGTAGTACGCTTGTCATTTTATCTTCATTCTTGACGACGTAAGGTATATTCTATGGAGAGTGTGTCCAATGGAAACACAATTTCTGTGCTCTCTATTTTACGCATTGGGTTCTGTAATGTTTTGTATCTAGTTTTCACAAACAATGGCAAGTTTAGGAAGCTGATGAGTGAATAAAAGTTTTAGTTGTAACCAGCAACAGTGGACCCCATAGGACCCAAAATGAATTTCTCTGACAAACTATTCGATATGAGATATTTTTATTTGAGTGTGTGATATTAAAAAGCGCAAAAACAAGCAGTAGGACAAAAAAGGTGCCCCTACATGAAATAAATCGTCAACAAAATGCGTGAAACATATTTCATACACGAGAACAATAACATCGAATTTGTTTGTGCCAAAAACTTAAGTGCAAATCCAATTCACCCAACTTAACAAACAACAATGATACATAACAATGGATACGTTTGTATGGCACATCAATACTTAGACAATAGCATCGCACCTTCCATACGGTTGTCACAAGGTATGATGTTATACCACACTATAATAAGTACGTTTGAATGGACATTGAGGCTGTGTGGACAGCTAGTTTATAGCTTGTGCACTGCGTTATGGGATGTTCCAGTTGCATTGATGGTTGTCGACTGTTTTCGTGGTGCTTCTGGAGTAGACAGATATGAAATGACAATGAACAAATATTCTAACAAAAATAAGACTTCCCTAGTTACGTGTGTTTGACATTCTGGCCAATAATAAACTGGGGATTACCGGAAGCAGTTACGGAATCAAGGCACAAATTTCAAGTATCTAACGAAAGTTATAATTTCTTAATCATTGGACATTTTGATAACAGGATGTAGAAAAACAGGTGCAGAAGCTATCATCCGTTGACGAATAGACTTGAAATAACGGCTCTTGTTTATATGTAATTCATGATGCAATTAAGGAACTAACTTTAGTTCCGTTGGTTTGAACCCTTTGCAGACGTCATGCTCACAGCAAGAATGCGGAAAAATAGAACTATTCTAGCAAACCCAAATAGCGATGAATTGTATTTAAAATAGTTTTAATTTTATAGTGTTTCTTCAATCTCAGAAATAATGACAGTACGTTATAAAGTTTATTAATGAAACAACATGAATTGTCATTACCATCGCAAGTTGTCATTAAACTCGCGTAGTAACAGGTGAATGTGATTAAAACCTTGAAAGAAACACACCAGCCGTAAACAACAGATAATTTAATCAGACATTGAACTTGAACCTTTTTAATTCGGCCTAAGTATTCATGTGCATGATAATGCATGTACAGTCTACCGCTGATATCGAGGTTGAATGTACAGTGGATGTATAGGCGATGCGGGAGGACTTGCGGTGCTTAGTGTACACGGTAAATTTATTGCTTGGTGGAGGTCAGTTTTTACTTATCAAACAAGTAAAATGAACGGATGACTTAAAGTTATATTCATACTGGCCACTAGGAATGTGACCTCAGTCAGGTATTCAGTCTTGACAATCTGAACTTCAAGGTGTAAAGTTTATTTCGGTATTTTTGGGCCCCTAACAAAGACTGTACGAGGTGTAGGACATAAAATTAAGTACAAAGAGTATTTGTTCTGTGTACTCGTCCCAACCACAACTACAAACAATAAACTAGGCATAAGGAAGATTACAATTCCCAGGCAAAGTGATGAAAAATAGTGTTTAAATTAAAAAAGAAATGTTCAGGGTAACGAAAAAATTAAAATAAGATAAATGAAAATGTGTTGAATATTTGACGACCACGGAAGGTTGTCTTGTCATGTTGTAACTATTATATATACGGCTATTAGCTAGCTGTTTACCTTGTAATTGTAGTATACGGTTATTCTAATAATAGCTAGACCGGCTTATCTATGACTATTCTATGAGTGTAGAGCATGACTAATCTGTGCTATTGTACAAAAGAGACGGAAAATTAGTCTAAGCGTGTAGCCATCTCGCTTCCACAATGGGTTTGTATGAGCTTGTAGTAAGTGCTGTTAACTGTGGAGCGTTTCCTAAGAGTAATGTCTCAACCTAAAAAAAATTCAAGTAGGATAAGTCGCGTGGAAATCATCATCATCAAATAACCAATATAGTAAATAAAGAAAGAGGAACCTAGAAGCAGGACATGGCAATGATGGCAACAGTCTTTTTTAAAGAGACTCGGTTCGTTGTTGATCGCGGCGTATAGAGAGAATCCATTTGACTGCAAATGGATGCCTCTGACGTTCCCCGGATCTAAAGTAGGAAAAATCCGGCAAAACCCGGACGGATGGCAACCCATACATGACTTTCATCATATGGTTATTTACTAAGATTTTTTCTTAATTCTGATATGATTTACTGATTTACTCTGTAAGCATACTAAAAAGGCAATTCAATTACATTCTCAAAAGTCTATTTGTAACTCCTCAAAGTGGCGAAGACGATAAAATTAATGGTGCCTTCATGCTGTTGACAATTGGGTGAATACTAATTTAAAATTCGAATTTACGTATAATAGGTATCATTCATTGGTATTTATATTTAAGTCAATCAAAAGCAGGTATTTCCGAGTGTTTAAAATCACGCTTTTGCCACAAAAACTGTCCGTGACTTGACATGTTTTAATTAAAACAGTCATTGAACCGACTTTATTATGAACATATTGTTACATACATTCTGTCCGCAAAATTTGTTTTTGCCTCGTTTTTATGTCTTTAAAATAATATCGGTACGTAACGTAAACCTGCTTGTATATAGGTAGTTATATATTATCTGCTATTAATTATTTATTTACTTAGTAGAGCGAATATTGCAGTGAAAATGTGTGCCAGGAAATCTAGGTTACAAATTGAGTTGTTTGGACAGTGTTCCGGTGCTCGTACGAGAACTATTGATTGCCACATTCGCTGCGCTATGCGCGTCGCGTTTTACGAAAACAAATTTTAAGACCAAAAAGGTTTACAATCGTTTAAAGAAGCATCCGAAAAGGATGTTTTTAGGGATTTGTTCTTAGATATTGATGTCGTCGACAAGATAGAAAGCATTCCTCACAATCTATCTAACACTTAGAACTGTAAACCTCGTATCTCGGTGTTATTGAGCTCTTTCAAAACGGCCGTAGTAGGTTTGAGACTAAATCGTATATTCTAAGTACCTATTTGTAAGCGGCTCAAATGAAACGAGTATTACGGCTTTAACATTTAATTTCGGACCTCCTAGCTGTTACTCATAACGAATAGCGTATATCGTTTATTTCACGACTCAACCAACACGATTTCCATGTCCTAACAATTTCACATAGCTCTTTGTATAAACGACCGCGGTGTTTTATCGATAACATCGTACCTTGTCCGCTCCGCTGTCAACATTGTCACGGGCGGGGAAGCCGTACGAACGATGTATCTAGGTCGAATAGTAGGGGTGCTTTGTTTGCTAGATGTGGCAAAAGGTAATATATATCGTATAAGTGGATGTAGAGTTTAGGTATGGTTAGTTATGAACCCTAATGGAGACATAAGTCCATCCATATACGGACTCTAAAAAGACTACAGTGATTTTCAACAGATTCAAAGAGAAGTAGGCTCTCAATACGCCTATATTTTGTTTTTATGTTTGTTATCCCAGTATTTCGGTCTGGATGAACAGATTTTGTTGATTGTTTTTCAATTAACGTGAAACGTTCAAAATCATTAACGTGTAAAAAGCTCTCAATTGGTTCCATGATTTAATAAAGTTAGGTCAGTAGTCTATGTTTGAAGCGGGTTGGAGGTTTTTGGTTTTTAAAGAAATATTATTCATGCAGCTTTACTGTACTTGTGGAGAAGAGTTCCCTGCTACTCCGTGTAGACCTTTGTAACGCTTCCACAACTGCAATATACATTTCAGTAGCAGATAGTTTGTTCTCTAAACCAGCAGTGCCCAACATATAATACTTTTTCACCCCTCTAGCTCACTACTCGTTTTTTGTTTTCGCTCCCCGTATGGTGGGATATCATTAACAGGCAAGCGCAGTCAATATCGGACGCTTTTATTGTGTTGTCGTTGTCTAGTTCAATAATCATAACTCAAACAATAACAACGATGAGACACGTTTAGCTAGTGACGTATAAACCTAGACAAACTGACCGAACTACGCAAAGTCGTCGCATACTTTGCGTATTTGCGTCAGTTTGTGTGTCATTGTGACTCTTGATTTAATATGATATCGTAACGCAACTTGTGATTTCATTGCATATGATAATTGTTTTTATCTTTATACAAATCGAAGTCCACCATTCTACATATTATTTGTCACTTACAAAAAATATTTTATAGTTTATAATTTCGGCAATTGATACAAAAAAAGTTCTTAATGAAATATCATTTTCTGGTAGTATTCACTAAATATAAGTGTGGGCAAAGCCGCAGGCGAAACATTTAACTTTAATAATAAATTGCAATACAATTGCTTTATCAGCGTCTATTTACGCAGTCAATGGTTATGTAATTACACTCATAAATAAGATTTAGTGTTCGTAAGTGCCACTTATCTTAACATATTGTTTGTATTCGTTGCTAATTACTAATAATTATAGAAGCGATAAGTAGGAGTACTCAATTATAAACTGTTCGTTAAGTTTATTTGAGTTGCGAGACTAATTTGCAGTGGTTTACGTCTACTAATTTGTATAATTTTAATCAGTTTTATTTTCAAATTGTTTTAACCGTTACGCGAAAATGGAGTTTAACTTTCAGGATGTATTTATACGAGTTGCTCTCTCTGATCGTGAATAAATGCCTAGGCTCGTTTTGAGGTATCGTTAGAATCGTATCATAAGAAACAGAGGCTATATTTAAAAAAGAGCTAAAAAATTGACTGGTGAACGAAGTTATGTAAATCCGAATTCTTCAAAACGCACGTATGAAATTGTATGCATCATGGATGGATGGAAGCTAAAATACGTATTGTATAAAAAAAAAAATTGCAAATTTATTTCTTTTCAAAAGCTTAATTTGTAAGCTTATACGATGTAGGAGTTCAGTAAATAGTCCACGCCCATAATTTATCTCATCGTCTACAAGACACATTATCGAGGGAATCCGTCACGAAAATAGATTACGTTACTTCGAGTCAACACATTAACCAAAATTAACCTTTAATGATTCAATCATTAGGTTCATTTTACGACGTGTAGGTTCGCTAGGATATACCTACCTGCTTTATTTTCGCAGCGCACGCGAACTAGTGATCAGTATTCGTTGAAATGAAGCGGTTTGCTCATATTGATCTGATTTGCTTAACATGCATGAGTAAGCGGTAAATTTTAATTGTGTCGTAAGTTGATTAAGGAATTAAGGTTATCGTTCTGCTTTTGCGTATTTATGAGTCAACACTGGCCTAAAACTAAAATTTAATTAACAATACTGGTCCTGGGTTTTACTTGGCACAGCTTATAACACTATCTCTTTTTGAATTTATGTCAAACTTGCCAGCGTAAGTATATAAGAAAGTGACCTTACAACTTTTAATATAATTTCTTTAAGTCAGTCAGGAAAGTTAACTTTCATTGCTGTTACCGTATTATCACCGCTCCGCATAATTTACCAGTAACATTAAACTGTAATCATACATTCACCAAATCATAAGGTTCTGATCGAAGCTCCAAACAACGTTATGAGAAGTAAGACACTTAAAATTCCGAACTTGTATCCACAGTAATATAGGTAGTACTACAGATGTGTTAGTCGGTAACAATAAACACATAGAGTAAATTCTACCAATGCCTTAAATAAATTGAGACATTTAGAAGTTTTGGCTGAAACCGTGAAAGAAGCGAAGACCAAATTCCCGACCGACCATTCAATAGATAAATTCCAAACAGTTCAAACCAATTCAAAAGCTTGACGGCAGTTGTCACGACACTCATTCGATAGAACCAAGTCGGATAAACGAGAGTACCTACGTCCAAACACTATCACGATACCCACATTGTCTATCGTCAGAACGAAACATTCTACTATAAACACATTGCATTTTATTATTAGACGCCGTTTGATCTTCAACCTCGACATTGTTTCAACAGCTGGAACACTTCGGATCTCAACAATGTATGTAAAAATATACGTTACACTTACATACAATAGAAATTGCGAGCGTTGCGTTTTGTGGATAGCAAGGCCTGTTAATCAATTATTGTGTAAGTTACGAAAGAGATATTCAGGTAAAGTACGAATACAATAGTGATTGTATTCGTACTTTACCTGAAAAGTAGGTTTCATGAGTAATAGGAGTCAGCAGAAGGCAGGTGACTCTTACTGGATGAGGAAGATCTATGACCAGCTGTGGACTGTCTCAGGATGAGTTGATGATATATCTACATCAGCATATATCCCTCCTTCTTAAGTAGTTTAAAGTCCTTTCTGTTTTTTTGTCCCAGTTTAATGTCGCTTCTACATCCAAAGAGAGTGAGCACACACATTTCCTATTAAATATTAAATCAAATATGTAATTTAGTTTATAAAATCACGTCCTTCCCATCCCAAAAAGGTTAAGAAGGAAATATATTTGGAAAACAATATTCTTGGATCGTAAGGATTGTGTTAGTAACGGCAGTTCGTTTAGTGACTGCTACTATTTCTACTTAAAGCATACCTAGCGGTCGTATATTTATCTATTCCCAAAATACTTTTTTATCCTTATTTCTTGTACAGTAATATTGTAAGTACGAAACGATAAAGTAATGATCAAGGCCCAAGAGACGTGCGTGAAAAATTGGGGCTAGCGCCACTGGGACGGAATTAAATTGAACTCGTACCTAATAAATTATAGGAAGTGTATCCTCATTTATTTTATTATTTGGCTAAGACTCGTATATCTACTATAATTTATTCTGGTTTAAGTAAAAACCTACTTTATAATCTCAAAACGAAAACACTATGCTTACATAAAGGCTGACTAGAATGATGAATTGCTATTATCTGCCTACATAGCAATCAAGATAATTATGAAATATCCAATACCAAAATACGGTCTTATCAAAAATCTACAAAATATCCATATAAGTGCTCTCATACAACGATTAATCATGGTGACCTTGATTCGTTAGTTTATTTCGAACTGAACTAATGTCTGAATTCAACAGTCCTAAATAGGTCATATTTATTGTGAACGAACAATTTGATCTGATTGTTCCACCCGATGTTACTGTTTCAACTCTGAATTATGATTTATATGACTTTAAACTGCTGTGTTAACACAACTACCGGATGTGTGGTATTTATATCAAACTAGCCGTTTGTGACTAGTGTTAGTATAGTGAATTGCAGTTTTTCGCGATTCTCATCTTTTGAAAATGTCATTACTTTTGAATATTCCAAATTAAGGAGTTACCATTCTAAAGTTCTTTTTTCCTTTTATTAGTACAGTTACTAACAACAAATTCCCCGAATCAGGGATTTTTGCCGTACCATTGTCAAGTTTTTTGCCTTTTATTAGGAAAACAGTTCCTAATACATTAATGTGTAGATATATGATGATAATTTATAATAAGTATTGTTCAATTCACAACGACAGCCATCGCGTGAGGTTTATGCTTACTCATGACTGACAGCTGACCATGAGACAGTGTCAAATAACACTGCACTACTAAGTTACTGTAACGTCGAGTCAGCATTTCCGGGGTTCTTTCTTGCAGTTTAAATTTATGTGATAGTATTTTACCTAGGCATTTGACAAAAACCTTTTAATGCTACTGGAAATACGGCTTATATGGCTCCTTGAATGTTGAGAGTTGTTTTCGAAATATTTATTTTTTTTGATATTAAAAACAAAGCTTTTGTATTAAATATAAAATTTTAACGAAACTAGTACCCATATATGCCTAATTGTTAATATTCTATTTTGCGTCCTCTCGTTCATTGTTAACTGCAACTATTTGACTCAAACGGACTCAATCCACTGATATCAGTTCTGGAAGCAGGTACCTAGCTACAACAGACACATGTTATGTTATGCCTGTAAACATCTCATCTACATCTCACAACTAAAGACCCCAGTGGCATACAAATTCGATTCTTAATCAGCTTATTCTTTGTTCCAGGCCTCATATGGTTTATAGTGCCGGTATCGATGATCATCTGTAATGACGTCATGGCCTACGTGTTCGGCTTCTTCTTTGGCAAGACCCCCCTCATCAAGCTGAGCCCCAAGAAGACCTGGGAGGGATTCATCGGCGGCGGGATATCTACTGTCATCTTTGGACTGGTGGTTCGTATACTTATAATAGTTGTGAAGCCTGAACTTATTTCAAATGGGCTAAAAAATTTCGTGTCATTTAGGGTGGAAGATTTTCTTTCCTAAAGTTAAAATCTTTGTCCATATGATTTGGATGGTTGTGAAAATGCTTGTGACAAAACAGAAAACTAGTAAATGTGAGGTGTTTTTCTCTTAAAATCACAAGACTTGTCTTTTACACGTGATTTTTACGGTAAGTGAAAAGTGAAAACGTAAAAAACAAAACAATTTTCAGACGACCCTAAATTTACAGGCTATTTGCTCAAACCTCACGACTACTAACCAACAAAACAGTATTCTTAAGATTTTTTTACAAATTTGTTAGGTCTAAAAATCAAACAACATCTATTTTTCCCAATATTGCAACGTTTTCTCGGACAGCTATAACTAAACATACAGTACCTCATACATTTCTCCATTGTCTTCCAGATGTCGTACATGATGTCCCAGTACCCGTACCTGGTGTGCCCCATCGAGTACTCGGAGTCGCTCGGCCGCATGACCATGGACTGCGAGCCCTCGCTGCTGTTCAGACTTCACGAGTACACGCCGCCTCAGTTCGTGCAGCCCGTCATGAAAGTTGTAAGTTCTACTGTGCCTTGAAAAACTGTCGATCTATGAAAGCAAATTTTGAACAAGGACGAAAAGCCGACGTATCTTCGAATACTGATAAACACTTAAGATTAAGGCGTTTCTAAATATACTTAAGTTTCAGTATGCGTTAATATGCCTTAAAAAGCTGACCTGTTTGTGGAATGGTAGCGTGACGAATATACAAAAATATTTTTTTCCTCTTCAAGTATGTTGATCGTCAAAATCAAGTAAAATGTGCAAGCCCCTCTATGTAATGAATGTTTTGCAAATTTTTACCTTACCTTTGCTCTATTTAAAGCTCATTTTCGTTTACTTCCAGTTCGGCCTGGAGAAGATGAATATCTACCCGTTCATGATCCATTCCCTGTGTCTGAGCACATTCAGCTCTGTCATCGGACCCTTCGGCGGATTCTTTGCTTCTGGATTCAAGCGTGCGTTTAAGATCAAGGTAAGTCTAACCAATATACAAACTGACTAGCTGTCGGTACATCTAAAATGACCTCACGGGAACATAAAATCGGGATAGAAATTATCCTGTACGTTAATCCTGGTTTAAAACTATGTACCAAGGTACATAAAAACTTTCGGGTTTATAATATTAGTAAAGTTTAATTTTAGCTGAGCTTAAATTAAGAGAGGATATTCTGTACTGTAGGTGGAAATTCGTGTTTTCTTTTTCATTTTTGTGTATTGTTTACTTTTTTCACTAAATTAAATGTGAAAGCTAGTCAGTCCCTGATAACCCAAAAAATGTTTAAAATATGTCGTATGTGATTCAGTTGCAACTCAAGACATCCAGCTTGCAATGCTCCACTCAGGCTTATCACTTAGGAAGATTTAATTCTATTAAATACATTACAACATTTCTAAAGAATGTTCGTTCTGCTATTCAAGGACTTTGGCGACGTGATCCCCGGCCACGGCGGCATCATGGACCGCTTCGACTGCCAGTTCCTGATGGCCACCTTCGTCAACGTCTACATCACCAGCTTCATCCGCACCGCTACGCCGCAGAAACTCCTGCAACAGGCAAGTTACTTCTCTAATTTTTGACCACTGGTTATAGAAATGATGTAACTGACACCTCCAGGTGAAATATAGGAAAATTTTGGAAATAAAATGTACAATCAAACAACCTTTGCTTTACATTTTTTGTTGTGGTTTATCCTAATCGTGGTCCACCAAGATTAATTGGTAACGTTTTCTAATGAACAATCTACAAATAGATTTCCATGGTGATGAGGCGGCCTACTGAATGGTTTCCGAGGGGCCCACTGCCACGTCTTAAAGTAGTACTATTGCTGGTGTAAAGGGAAATTCTCTACGACTTGTATTACACTTTTACGATTTCGCAACCATAATATTTTTCCTTTAAGATGTGTTGGTATATCATCACAACCACTGTATTAGTTTTAAGTTTCAAATATTTTTTCTTCTGAGTACGTATAAAAAGTATAACAACAACATCTGTCCCTTACAGGTGTACAACCTGAAGCCCGAACAACAGCTACAACTGTTCTACGCTCTCAAGGAGTCGCTGGAACACAGGAATATACTCAACTTGGTACCTTAAGCGCGCCATAGTCCAATACAGGTATCGTAATACGGTCACAGCTTGCAGTGGGGAAACTACACACTATACAATAAAAACGCTGCGTTTTAACAAAGAAAAACCAACAAAAATAAAGGAATCAACAAAAGATGTAAAAATATATCCATGTATGTATGTATATGTAAAGTCTGAATATTTACTTGTGACGTTTTGACGACTTTGTTTTTATTAGGAAAGTTAATTTTTGATGTATTTACAGTACAAGAATCAACGGGTTCGTTTTGTGTAGTTATATTTTTTAATTATCTTTTTATTGTTGTATTAAATGTGGGTTTCGAATGGTTATACGTAAAAATAATAGAAAATTAACAAAACACAGCGTTTTTTTGTGCAGTGTGCAAGTTATCTAAGGTTGAACATATCCCGTGTACCTTAAACGAAATACATTTGTTCTAGTCTGTTATTGCGTTTGTTTTTTACTTTAATATTAATTTTTAATATATGAAATATAAAACATATATAATTAAGCGCTTTTGTAGTGTATACAAATGTTTTTATATTAAAATTCCTACTAAATGTATTGCCAGTGTTTAATTATACATATATTCACAATTTATTGTTCTTAACAGATTATTCTGTTTTACAAGGCATGAATTACGGTTGTATAGAATATTTTTATGTTATTTAATGACATATTATATTCGTCAATACTCATGAATTCAGAAAACTGTCTTATGTATTGCCAGCTACCAAAGAATAAAATATCAAAGTAAAAAACAAACGCAAATCATTGAAAAAAAAAATATAGAAATAATTTATTTATCCTGCATACTACATAGCATTATTCTTCAGGAGAAAATAATATTATAATTATATTTAATTAAAATACTTATAGTTTAATTAGTAGTAATATTAAATAATTATAAAAAAATATCTAACACACCTGACATTCAGTGTTAGACGTATTAAATGACAAATATAATAAAAATATTTAATTTTATTTGTCATTTAAATATTAATAAACTTATATTTGAATCTGAACAGGCTTCGACGTAAATGGTACATTGAAATTTAAACCTTAAGTACTAGTGTATATGATATAATTTGAGTAACGAAATTTCATGACTTTTATAACTGTGTTGAGCTTGTTTGTCTTCAAATATATAAGAGGTTTCTGCTTATATGAGAGCAATCTACTAAAGGAATATAGGAAGAGGGTATTTAACATCAAATTGTCTGAAAAAAGTATATCGAAATTATACGTAAACAAGATCATATGTCAATCAGTCAAGTTGTCCGAAAATGGACTTTGTGCTCTTTCTGTATGGGCGAATTTTGCGGTTGCGAATTACCTCTCCCAAAACCTTTATTGGGTTGCCGACATATACTCAATAACCCACTATAAATAGATTGATCGTGGTTCTTATAACATTAAACTAATAATATCCTTACCACTCGAATTATTACTGTTTGGGTAACGATTAAACTAAGTATTTCTATATTATTCCTCGAATTTTTATGTGTAGTGTAATGTAAATGCCTCATACATTTTGTAATGAATCTATTATTTTTGTTTATTATTTATTGATAGTTAAATAAATATCTTCCTCATGTGGACGCCGGTTTCGATGTAGTCGGGTTTCTTTACGTTGGCCTAAGAGGCCCGTATTGCGCTTAGTTATCTAGCTCATTTTATAAATGTAATATACACACCGCTGACCTCAATAAATAGTACAACATATACCGAGACCTTTTAGTTGTGAACTTTGATATGGTCTTCCAAAGCATGCCAGGAAAGCAGTATTTTAGAAAAACAACTGGTTAATCAATTATAAATCTTCCATCTGTTATCAATCTGACTTCCAATTCATTCTACATAGAATTAATTTAAAGTACCTCTAAATTAACGCCATTTAATACTTCCATGAACTGCTATTTGTTAAGTACGGCGGTGTATATTATTATAGTTTATTTTTGGATTAGACAGGGAATATTGCATTTGTATTTATGCTTTAGACTGAATAACGAACGACTGTTTCATGTGCTAAAGACTTTTTGAGAGTTTACTTTTGGTATGATAAACGGATTGACAGAATACCTAGGCCAGTCTTATACGACCCAAAATAATTGGTTAAAAAAACCGAATATTGATTTTTACTAATAAATTAATATGTCTTTTAGACCGTAGTGTTAATTTCGCTTAAATGTCTTTAGACAATTCTTTGGAAAATAAAAATTAAAAAGTTTCTTAAATAGAAATGTTTAGTTAGATGTTGGTTAGGTATATAGATAACCTAATAGATTCCGCATATAATACAAATTACTCGCATCAACTATAATATGTATTTGCACTGATATAATATGGCACCAATCAGACAGACAAAACAGGTACATGATCTAAAGAGAGATAGAGTCTATCAATTATATTACAATACTGCACGGATAGCCGAGTGGTTGAGGTCATCACGCCAAACCCACTGTGCGCGACGTGTCGCGGGTTCGATCCCCGCGTAGGACAAGCATTTGTGTGATCCACGAATGCTTGTTCCGAGTCACGCGGTGCACGAGGACACCCAGTCCTCGTGCATGTGAATTGTATGTTTGTGAAACACCCCGCGACACAAGGATTAAATTCATTAGTGCGGGAGTCGTTTAAAAAAAAATAACCGCTATCCGTATTTATCGTGCCTTTCCCAAAACTTGGTGATGTCAGTTATCTTGAACAAGAACAAATACCAAATGCGGTATCTATTAGAGTTATCTATAAGCAAAAGGAAAGGGTATAGAAAGAGACATGTAGAGACTCAGCAATATTTCATCATACGGCTTTAAACTGCAATGCAGCTTACAATACACGCTTAACAAAACACATTGGTTACAAAATAAATATATTCTAACTACAATATTGTTTAAAAAGTATATATTAACATATAAAAACAAATTATCAGCGTTACATGAAACGTGTTAAGTTTGGTGATGTTTTTTTATTGTGATTTTTACGTTACGTTGGTATTCTCATGTTGATTTGTTGCTTTATGTGTTTATTTGATGCTCGTTCGCTAGCTTTTAGTGTTGTATTAGCATTTTTAGGTTAGTTTAACTATATTTTTTGAGAACGTTGACATAGTTGTGTCGTTGGAACATTGCGTCTACCGCCATCTTTTAAAGTAATATTGGGGCTGTTTTGATAGAGCATTCTTTCTCGAAGTGTGTGTTAACGCCCCCTTGTGGGCTGTAAAGACATCAAAGTAAGAGAACTAAAAATGTTTAGTAATGGAAGTGGTTCTTTTTTAACAAAATTATTTTGCAAAATATGGCATTTGACAAAATAAGTTTGGAACATCCGTAGTAGAGAGACGTTATTCTACACCGCTTAGGGCCCTATCCCGCTTACCCAATTGCAATAATAGTACTTTAAGAGTTGGTGGTAGACCCCCGGGTGTACTCATACTTGCAATGTTTCACACGAAGTAGTCTTGTCAAAATTGTATGTGAATTGATTAGTGTTAAATTTTAATAGGCAGATAAGTTGTTTGCGAAAGTACGTGCGATTTCTCATTGATTTAATGCTACTTAGTCTTAAAATACTTGTATTGTGTTATAACGGTGATGGTCAAATTTTAAGAGATAAATCTAGAAATTTTTAGAAAGCAATGCAATTGGCAATTCTTTGTCATAGTTATAAATAAATGTGTTTGTTACGATCTCGCGAAAAGATTGATGTGACTTTAAATTTCTAGATTAATAACTACCTAATATAACAGTATACCATACCGCTGCATAGTTTTATTAAAGAAGTGGGACAGAAACAATATTAAGTATATAAAACAAGTGAGTAGCTAAGTAACTTCGATTTCAAACAATTTTCCTATACGTCATAGTAAAATCCCAGTGACCAGAAATGTATGAGAAATGAAACTTATGAATACGATTGCCAATTTACACGTATTACAGTTTTAAATATAGAACTGTTGGTGGTGTGCAAGCGAGAGGCCACTACTCATGGTGTAATGCGCTGTCTCTTTCCCTCACTGGCAACAGCTTTCTGTTTGATTTGTTTCTGTACCCACGCAAGTAAACGAGTACCTACCTACCAAACATTTGAGCATAATTAAGGACCAATCCATGAATATATTATGTTGTTAATTAAAATACTAATGACGTTTATTTGCCATAGGACAAACTGCGCTGTTCGTTTTATGATAGTCTACGTTTAGCTCCTAGAATTATTTGCCGTTAATAATTACTTTCAGAGTATTTTATATGTTTGTGTGTGTGTGTGTGAGTTTAATGTACAGAAAAATTAAAATGTAAGGTATGCATAAATAAATATGTATTTTATATTTTCAGCTTATTATCACTCATTAGCTCGTAACTGAATTACAAACGATGGTTTAATAACTGCCAACGACTTGTACATGAACATTCAGTTTCCTAATTCTTTAAGCAAAATGAGTGTTTCCACAGTCAAGTACAAAATTCTAAAATCTGAAGTTAGACCTATTTTTGAATACTATATTTATTTATGCATGACTTACGTTCGCTATTGATTCGCGTGCAATTTTCTTCTAATGAAAAAGCTGTGCATTTCACTCTCACGCCTTGAGAATACGTTACAAAATTGTAATAGTATTAAAAGTATTGATGTTTATCGATAAGATAGCTCTGTATAATGCATTGTGCAAAATGTTTAGCGTATGTGATAGTATATTATGTGAGGAGCTAACGATATACCTAGATCTGAAATAAGGACCTGGAATAGCAGTCATATTTATCTTGAAAAAACCCAGTTTCGTTTTAGATATTTTTTTGGTGCAATGATATGAAATGACTTCGACTAATAATGGTGTAAATGGAAATTAACTGTTTTATTAATAGTTAAATTAATAGCCAAGTTTTAGTCGATAACTTTTAAGATTCAACAATTTTGTTGACGGAAAAAAAAATATTTTTTTATATACAAATTCTTGGCCCATATATATGCTACTTTTGAATTAGTTCCAGCCAAATAGATTTCTCATTCTACTGCGGCTTAACTAGAACGTTGTTAATGAGTAGCAAAATGCCCCATAAAGTTGTACCATCAAAAGCTTAGTGGTATTTAAACCACTCTTTATAGTGCAATTAAATATATAAGTAACACTTACATCATTGCACCTCATACCAGTTACAAAATGACAGTAAACGATATTTAAATAATAAATACATATATTGTTAGCTCTGCTACACCAAATGTCTTACCAGCACTTCATTAGAATTGTTAAATTCGTCACAAAATATAAGATCTTGAATCAATGTTATTGTAAAATATATTTACGGTTATTAAACACCCCTTATTTGGTATTAAATTCATTACAGATTCTTGGTATCAAAACCTTTATTATGAGATTTTAATGCAGGACTATTGTCATTGTCGAAGCGAGATGTCGCTACTAGCTGTGTAGTGCTGTCTCACTCTTTCAATAGCATGGGATTCACTTTGAATAGCGCAGTTTAAATACATATTATTCAAAATATGTTTAAAGCTCTTGTTCTATATATCTTACTGTTTAAATCATATTGAAATAGTGTTGAAATTGACAAGTAAGGTGTGTTTATAATTCGTAATGATATGCGTACCTAACGATTATTGATAGTGTATGTATTGTAGACCTAGACGTGTTTTATGATATAAATTATTTATTGGATATGTGACGGTAAAATAAATGGAACCCTAAAGGTATCTGGTATTTTATTTAACTTATCCACATTTTTTAAGGTAAGGCATTGAACTGATTCGTATAAAAATGGTTAATTTTACTGTCTCATGGTAACAGATATATGGAATCTCAAATTACTTTGCCACTATATTTTCAGGTGTCTCATTACTTCTGTGTCGTTGATTTTCAAATCCATTGTCAGTTCTGCAAACCTCCCTCAGTACATCCTAACTTAATGCCTAATTCAGTATTAAAGTGACAAAATGTATGATATAATGCAATTGTCTTGGAAAAAATTGACGGATATTAATTTACAATACAATTAATTTTACATGGTTCATAAAAAGTGTCAAACTTATTCTTCCTTAGGATGTGGTTATGGAAAAGAGACAAACCCCAGACGCAACTGTAAGGTCATTCTCGATATCCGATGAAAACCAAAACTAAAACCGAATATAATTCTCAATGAGGGCAATTTGTGTGGAAAATCAATTTATTATCGGTATTGTCGCGTTTCCTATTTTCCGAAGGCCTATTAAGCCTATTGTTGAGCTTCCTGCGTGTCAGACAATTGGAGAATCGTGGTGTATTAGAATGAGATTGTTAATATTTTTTTTCTTGTTCTACTCTACGATATTTTTGATTTGTTTGAAAGATTCACGGTAGAGTTTTATGATTTGGGGCATACCTATATGTATGTTAATGACATAATGATGATCTGAAATAAGTGCGCTTTAGGAGGTTGTATCGGCCAAAATGGGTTTTATCGTCGTCAAATTGACTTTTTATTTAGCCGTTTACTGTCCCACTGCAGGGCAAAGGGAGGCTAAAGGAGGCTCCCTTAGGTTTTTTAACTCTGTCCGGTCTACATAAGCAATAGACCGGACAGAGTGTAAAAACCTAAAGAGAATTAATTCTCGAAAAAAAATTACATTTTGCGGGGCTTTATGTAGTAGTCATGAATATATTCGAAGAGCTGTTCTTTTCCAAGTTTGAATCGTTATTATAAATCGTTTTAAAAACCTTCGAATCATGAAAAAATCTGTCAATTAAAATTACATTTCACATCAGACCTCACACTCACCAAAACGAAAAAATTACCTAACAGAGAGACTCGATAGCAAACACTAAACACTACATATTACCTAAGAGTAAACCTAAACATTCCCAACACGGAAGTGTCTTCCGGGGCGTTTGGTTTTTGCATACTGAAGCGACTAGGAACGTGTTCGGTTCCCACGCCCGCTTGCGCAATGCAATCTTGTTTCATATTGTGTGCTGTGTGCGTTTCCAATGGAGGACGATACGTGACAGCCACAATACTGCGTCGTTTTAAGATTTCTCCCAGAGGCAAATGATGGCAGGTGAAGTATGTCTGGAAGAAGGTGGAGGAAAGAATGAGGTAGTTTTAAAAGAATAAGTCTGGAAGTTGAACGTCTCCGGATATTTTCAATAATTTTCTCTTTCTTTTTAGACTTTTGAAGTCTTTGCTCAGCATTTTGAAAACAGGATTAAGGACAAACTGGTCGGATTGAAATTGGGACGGGAGCACAACTTACGTTTGTTGAAGACCTTTGTACAATTATGTTTCAAGTATTACTACGGTATTGGTAAGTATTTAATTATTTTTAAGCTGTGGTCATTTTACCAAAAACTAACCAAATTAAATTCAAACAAAACAATGTAAACGCACACAAACAAGAGTAACAAACACAAAGATGACATTTATAATTCCACACACATCGAACTGTCTGCGATCTGAATAAATGGGGAAATCACTTTATACCATTTACAGTGAGTTTTATTAGAAGATAAAAGAAATCAGCGGTGAGATCTCGAGGTAAATAGAACGGAGGTCGCGCTACGAATACTGATCGTGATTAGGTGGATAACTCCTGTGACTCATGCGCTTTCACTACGCAACTAGCTAAAGTAATTCGTTAACTGTGTAATGTCATCATGTAATCGCTGAATCAATGGGTAAGTGTCTCGTCTTGATTTGGATGCGAAGATAAAACGTTAAGTTTATTTTGAGACAGGTTTAATTTTGATTATGTAAGCTTAGGGAATGTGTTTTTTGCTGGTAGATATTGTATCTGGCAGTAGTAGAACGGTTTTAAACGATACCTACTGTAGATTAATCTGTAGTCCCGGGGAGTTTCCCAAACATTCAAGTCACAATATGTACATGACACCCAGATTGTCAAGCATTCGTAGATCATATACCTATCGCACAAATTCTTGTTCTACGCGGGGATCGAACTCACAACAGGTCGCTCGCATTTATTTTGACAGGGTTACCTCTACCGCTGTGCATTCAAAGTTGGAACCGACACAAAGTCTTCAAAGGCATCCTTTGATGTACCGTGCTGGATGTGTTATGTTTGCTCCCCGTTAATCGTAGAAATTCCAATAGATTTGTCAGTGTTACAGTTTTTAGTACACACTTTCAAGCGTTTCTTCGTACACATTTCGCAATTATGCAAAAATGAACGTCATATTTCAACTTCTCCGAGCAGATTAGAAGCATGGTTTACCGACAAGCATCGTAAAGCGTTCAGCAAGTCACACAAGTTTAGTACTTCGTAAGTCATCTCTAGTTTACTCGCGACTTGCAACATTGTATTCTGCAACACTGAAAACACTTCCTGACAGTATTATGTTCAGTAAAGGACACTTTCTCTGTCAAACCAAATAGCAAACGCTAATAAGTTGTATCGACCAATAAATACTAAGTTAAATAAGTTTAATTAGTTTGTAAACAGTAATTATTTGTTGTTGACAAAGATTATTTAGGTGAGATAAAGTTGTAGATTTGACATGTATGTGACATGACAAAGTAATGACACTTTTTGCGATACAAATATTTATAGTGTCAAACCAATTTATGAGGTCAAAAGCATGCATCCTGGTTGGAGTAAAACACACCTAGGTAATCGGAATATAAACAGTACCAGCTCCTTATATGAGCAATGAACTTAAGTCAACAAGCGATAAGTCCAGGCAACAAGGCGGAAAATTAAAACAAAAACTGCCAAAATTTAAGACTAATTGCTAGAAATTCCCAGAACAGGGTCACGACTCACGTTATGCCAACAAAAGTGTAATAAAAGAATTCTTTTCTCATTGTTTCGTCTTCACACAAATCGAAATTATTCAAATCCATTCCAAGTTACGAAACTTTAAGCTCATAACTTCTGCTTAACTTACATCATTCGAATTTAAACCTTATTAGTAAGATTATTTACTTCAAATTATCTTAGCACATGTCACACGTGGTCACTTGATCAAATAAATTCGATCATCGCACGATTTATTGAGCTATCACCGAAACCTGTCCACTTTTCTCTCAATTATATAGCTGTCCTACTCTCACATTGCATTTTACCATATGATTGAAAGGGATATGCGATGAGGACAATAATGTCATTGGTATTGCTTTCTTTGCCTTCTAAGTAGGTTGCTTTGGTTATGTCAGGTGTAAAATTTAATAGAGTTCGGTAGGTGTGATTGAGTTTGTTTTAGTGTGTCGACAAAAAGCATTAGAAATAAGTAGGAGTAGAATTTTGGAGTTTAGTTATACACTATGTTTTCCGCTATTAATTAGAAAAGGTTAATAAAATGTAACTACATGCAGTTTGATTCAATATTCAATTCAAAACTTAATCATTTATTGTATGTTAACGAAACAAATCCCAACCCATATCACTCAAATACAGCAAGTTTTTATAAAGCGTTTACATCTAGTTTTTATAGGTAAGTCACAGATTTTACATCGTTAGACAATATCATAAAATACTGCAAAAAAACAAGCATATATAACAATATAATAAGACAATAATAAATTGTCATACCGAATTGCAAAATGATCAAGTCATTTCCTAATACCAACATCTCTATATAATTCCTATCAGTAGATTATGCGATGTTCGGCGATTAGCACACGCAGTTGCCGGCCGGCCAGCTGACAGGCTAACTACGTTTAGTACGTATCGCGACGCCAAGAGGACCGCACGCGCGTCGTCGTCTCAAAATTAAATACGTAAAGTGAACTGTGACAGTTTTGTGTTAAAAAAGAGTTTAATAATTGTGTATGGATACAAGAAGTTTATTTTCGGTGGGTAGACTGTGTTTTATTTTTTGTTCGGACAATTAAAGTTGTTTTAATACTTTTGGTTGAATTTGCATCGGTATTTTAAATGTTTTTGTTATTGTTTTTGGAGTCATAGGAATTTTATTATCTTGAATGCCTTTCAAGACTAGGTATAACTTTATATATTTTATGTCTATCCTCGTTAAAATAATTTGAAATTTAAATGCTTTGAGCATAAAAAATATTGGTATTGTGGCTAGGTTAAGATTTTACAGCATACAAAAAGCTAGCTAATTAAAAATTTACCTCAAAACTACCCAATCTCACATGACTCAAATTAAATTAAGTGCAAAGTGAAGGTAGAAAATCACGAACGTTTACAAACATTAAGATCCCATCCGAATATGAATAAGTTTGCCCTTAATCTGTTAAGTACAGATTAAGTTTCAACACTTACATACAATATGTAACAGGCAAACATTCACATTGCACTTAGAGTAAGAAAGCAAATGCCTTGACATTATAACTCGGAGGTGGTTTTGGGACTGTCGTCTTAGGTCATCGAGGTGCATTTGTTTTTTTCTAAGCAATAGTAAGAGGCTAGTTCCATTTGGTCCAGGAAAGAGAATCGTTTAAGGATTTGAGGGTGGCGTTTGCCAAACAGCGGGACAGTGTGGGATAGGTATAAAAATAGAGCAGGCACTTGAAAACTTTGTTCTAATTATCATAATACGAGCAACATGTTACTTTCTAGATTTCAGATTTTAGGTCTTATTTTAATAACGATATATTTAAGTATATTCATAAGCCTAAATCATATGAAAACGACATGCAATGATTAGTTACATACGACTTTATATTATATACAAAATGGTCGTAAACAAATACACTGAAATACTTAAAAACATCCACGACTCTGAGGTATAAGAAGAAAAAAAGCACATTAAAGTAATACATACATACTTGCATATAGATCTCTAAAACACCTGACCCAGTTAACAACCAAGATATGTTCCTCACAGAAACACGAAGAAAAAGACCCAAAAAATTTGTATAAATTTCTTAATCTACAAACAGTACACACGTTTAGCAATTCCCACGGTAATTATTTATCTATGAATCGTATTTCAGCATCCGCCTCCGAATAATTATATATTCAAATCTACGAAAATTATTCTTAGAATTGTCTTCGTTATGATATAAGTGCTGAGATTAATTGCTTGCTGTTTGTTGATAAAACTTGAGATCTGGCGCCTGTAATTTGTCTTTGGATTTACGTCACATTTATCAAAAGTTTTTGAACGCATTTTTCCTTGCATTCGGTGGTCAGGTAGCTTCTTGAACCTGTCAGACTAAACTTAACTTATTAAAGGTCAATCTTATTCTATTTAAAGTTTACACAATTTAAATAAAGGTACACTTCCAATTATATTGTTTTAAATCCCGAAAAGCATTATTATAGGACAAAATATAGGGAAATATAAAATACAAATTGAGTTTCCTAGAAAAGACATCAACGCGCGAAAGTGATCAATTGTGAGTGCAATTCCTAGTTAGGATTGGTCTAACCTAAAAGTTGTCATAAAGTGTTATGCCGTATTTGCAAATATCAAGTAGAAAACCCAATCTTTAAAAAAATCTAATCTCTCTCCATCTAAATAGATAATAGATTTAAAATCATTTTGTAGTGTCTTTTTTGCTTGCTGTAAATGTATTTTATTATGCATCTTATTAAAACATTCTCTTTATTATTTCTACTCATTAATAACAGGAAGGGAAGAGAGAACTCCTACCATTTGTCCCGGTCTGTGGGTAACAAGGATCAGTTTTGCGGGGAATCGACCTCACACATTGTCATGCATGTATTTTTATTAAGTACCTATTGCTTTATATATTAGTTTTTATAACCCGATAATTTGTTCTACACATACTTGGAATCTATGAATTAATTCATTAGATACCAGAACAGTAATTATTGGGGAAATAAATGTACATACCTACATACTTCATGGAAAAGTTGACCCGAGGCTTTTTATGTTGCGGTGATATATATTGAATTCCAATAATTTGTTGAATGGTTTTCTTGTTATCATTATTTCCTACTAAATAGCCTATTCAAAAAAAAGACATAAATATTTTAAGTGTTCAAAGAAATATATATCTTACTAGAACTGTTATCTCGTTTGTTATTATGATAACTACTCACTATTCTCATTCGTACTATTTTCATGTTCAATTCCGTCGCCAAATAACATAAAACCTTTATTTGTTTCTCGAAACAAACAGCTGCAAATTTCAACAAATAAAAAAACGGCTCTCACCACACACAAACGTTCTTTTTCAACTTATAGCCATTTTCCTTGAGCAGAGTTAAATTTCCATTATAGCTAGCTTTTCAAAAAAACATTTGAAGCGTAGACTGGTCACTAATAAAGTTTCTGCTCATGAATCCAAAATAAGGCATAAAATTTAATACAAGATAAAATAAAATAAATTTATGTCAGCTTTTACATTTACCTGCTGCAAAACCAACAATATTAAAGACTTCATAAAACAGATAATATCTTATTCAAAACCGTTGCTTGCAAACAAAATTATGGGTATTTGTATGGACAAATAACTATAATTTCCTCCTAGCTAAAACAACCAACACGATTTACAACTGAAAGAAGTTATTACCGACAGTTTACAACTCGGAATACGCTACCAAAACCGTTACCTGTCTATTACCGACTATGGCGTGGTATAGGGAAATGCCACGGGTTCGCTCGGGTCGCCACGATCTGGATCGAGTGTGAAAGGCTGATCGTGGCTTGTTACCTCGTTACTGTCAACGATAAACAAACGGTTTTGGTCTCCTGTGTGTTATCAAGATTATTGGAATGAGTTGTAGGGATAGACAAATAAGTAGAGTCCTATTATGGCTGGTGTGATGAAATTATTGGATTTTCTTGCAACAACGAGAGGACACATCACGTTTTTGGTGTTATTTTAGTGTGCTCTACAAATTAGTGTCAAAGTTTATTGATATTTTCAGTCGCAATATTAGCATGCTTTGTGCATCTGTCTACCCGTTAAACATTTTAGTATATGTTGTGTACCTACCGAACTAATTCTGTTTATTTTAAATCTAGTTTATTTCATCCGTTTAGACTTGATTGGATTTTCTTTTACTTCTAAATAGTTTTAAGACTTCATTTGATAATATGTATAGTTAGTATTTGTTTATTACGGAGGCCCAAAGTTTTCCCCAGAAAGGTTTCATAATTTGAGTTCGGCCTATAAAAGAAGAAAAAAGTGTGCAGTGCCTTGCCCATGATGGCATCCACGTTTTCTCACGATGTTTTATTTCACCGTTTGTGAATATAATCTTAGAAAACTCAAGAAAGTACAAATAACCGAAAAGTCATATTGGTACCTACCTGCACTGATCAACGAACCTGCACCTTCGTGTATACAAAGCAGCACACAGAACCGCAAGGCCACCACAACATGCATAATACAAAAGAATTTTATTATGGTCTAATCGCTGCACATTGCAGGTTATAAATCTTTAAATACTCATGAATAAAATATATCGCATTCCAAAAAGTTTCGATATCCTTATATGGTAGAGACTACTCTAGATATTGTTGAACTACATATTTCTTAAAAACAAGATGCCTGATTTGTGGTGTTTCGAAAACTCTTGATTTAAGTGAAAGGCTGTATTAACTTTTCGATGATATCAACATTCACCATCATTGTAACTTTTGAGATGATATTCTGAAGGAAAAAAAACACTCTACTTAAAACGACCAATTTTAGATTAACAAAAAACAATATTTATAATGGTACTTAATATTCATTTTTTTTATAAAGTATTTTGTAAATAACTTGACCGAAAAACATTTGAGTTACGCTTTCTGCTAGATCAGTTTTAAATTCTAATTAAAACTGTGATTTTTTAGGAGACAAAAACTATTTATGTGAAATACTTAATTAAATTATAATGATATACCACTACAGCTACCCGTACAAAATGTTACGTTTATTTATTTTATTTTACTAAATGATAAAGTATATGGTACCATATTAATTATAGCATCGTATATCGATGGGTCACTAGTTCTCATAAAGTTTTATAAACTCGTAAAACGGTTAAATATATGGAAACTACAAGCCTTTCCATATACAAGTTAATAGTTTGTAAAATTTGTAAAAATGCGGACAACATCACATACATTGTTCTGAACCCAAAGTAAGTTGCTTAAGCACTTGTGTTATGGAATTCAGTAATACAACGAAGGTACCATAAACACCCAGACCCGAGACAATGTAGAAAAGTGAGTTTTTACATTGACCCGACCGGGGATCGAACCCGGGACCTCAGAGCTAGCGACACCTTGAAACCGGTGTGTACGCCACTCGACCACGGAGGTCGTCAAAATTACATAAATACAGTATAAACAATGCTATATCATCGTTACAACTATTATCTCGTTCCAATGGTTTAGTTTTATAAGTATAGCCTGACAAACAAGTTTGGCGATAGCCTACACTTATTAAAGGCTTCACAATATACTCTATTAGTATTTCAGCCAAATTGTTTTTTTTTAGGGGTGGTAGTTCTCACTATAATTATGTCGGAATATAATAAATTGTTTGTTTGTTTGCTTATTTGGCATAAATATTTCATATTCCATGAATTAGAATTCTTCCCCTAACTGCCCCTAAGAACCTTGCTGCACCATATTCAAGAGGTGACTTAAAAACGACTGATACGTAAAATTTTGTAAAAATTAACACAGGTAACTAGCTACCTTTTCCATATTTCACCATAATAATTTGATTCATCACCATTCTCAGCCCATATTCGTCCACTGCTGGACATAGGTCTCCCAAATTGCACGCCAATAATTTGATTCGATGTTGTCAAATTCTGAACATTATCAAGTTAGGCTCAGAAGTTTTTATGTAGAATCCGTTGTATGTTTTTGTTGTTAAAAATATTGTTACTATATGCATAAAGTCCAACATTTTATCAATAGTTATTGAACACAATTTAAAACTTTCAATTCGGAATTAACAAATGCATCAAAATATTTATGTATTTATTCCTAATTGCCTCTTCAGTAAATAAATCAGTCGTCCAAGGTCTTATTCGCAAACTGAGATCGTCTATCATTTTGCGGTTTTAAACTTTGGTTTATTTCGAAACAGCTGACTGTAAAAATAAAGAATTCATCAAGGTAGGTGTGGGTAATTTATTTTCGTAAATGATTGCCTTTTTTGCTGTTTAAATAGCAATCTTTAAATTACTATTAGCGAAAATCCCGCCCATTGTACATCTGCATTAATATTATATTTTTTGATTTAAATGACTGCCAAATCAAGTATTTTTTATTTTTCATTAATATTAGTCCAGATCTTGCTTCTTTTTTTGTTTTCTGTACTAAGAGGGATGCAAAATATGGCTATGTTGGATTGTCTTCGTATAAAAAAATATTAGCATCAATTTATGAAATGGAGATCAAATCAAATTTAGCGATACTCAGATTCTAGTAATAGTTTAGTGATTCTATTTCTAGATATTAAAAAAAGGGATTTCGTACCCTATAATTCAATCATAGAAATACTAACCACCTTGCCACGACACACACCGCCACAATGTTTTCTTGCAAAAATATGAATTCTCTTAGTAAAGCTACTATTTAATATTCCAAGTAAAATCTAAACAAATTAACATAATCGTTAAACAAGCATGTGTGTGGCAACATGACGTGTTACCCGATCGCTGTGGGAAATGAGCTATTGTAAGACCTTCTTAATAATAAGTTAGTATTTACATTGTTGGGAACTATATTGTCCTGGTTAAAATAATTTTGGATCAAAGTAAAATAAAATACTAACAATATAAAATTACTCTTGGGAGGAAAACAGCCACTTTAGCCAAATGTCATGCCAAATGACATTTGATCATTTTCAGTTGTCGCCAACGATTGTAAAAATGTAATTTGTCTAGATCGGTAGAAATGCTGTATGAGCTTGTGAGTTTGTATGTTTGTTCCTCCTACACGATTAAACGGTTGGACATGGCTGGTGACATTTAAAGCTAAGTTATAGTGTACAATATTAAGTCTACATTTGACTCTACACTTGCTCATCATATCAAAGAAACAAGGAGTTTTCAAATTGATGGAGTAAAGTATAAAAAAATAATGATCACGTATAAGTCTTGATTGCCAAGATTTGTAACAACAATAATAAATTGATGTATCTCAGGAAGTTACAAAAACTTGTCTTCAGTCAATCAACTTTACCATTGGCTTGCCGTCGAGAGGTCATCAAGGTGACATATACTTTTAATTTAAGGAAGCTTAACCCTTCTTGACCTCTAAAAGTATTCTTTTGCGGAACTTTCATTATCTTGGTATTCGGAAGCAATTTTTTTTTGTGTCAATATGTAGTTACCGTAATTGTTTGTAGTTGTTTTTAATTAAGACATGTCCTTCGAGCATCGAAATTACATTGTCTTTACATCGGTTTTGGCTTGGTGTATTTTGTTTATTTAAAATGAAAACGCTCTACGTTAACTTCAGAGAGTCTAGAGAAAAACGAGTTTTCGGTAGTGAATTTAGTGTCCAAATTAGGAAACAACATATAAATTACTAGCTGTTGCCCGCGACTTCGTCCCCGTGGGTAGAAGATATAAGTTATGATTTATACCTGCCCTGATTTTTCCCATTTTCCATTGTATCTTCGCTCCTATTAGTCGTAGCGTGATGACTTATAGCCTAAAGCCTTCCTCGATTAATGTTCTATTCAACACAAAAAGATTTTTTCAATTTGGACCAGTTGCTCCTGAGATTAGCGCGTTCAAACAAACAAACAAACTCTTCAGCTTTATATATTAGTATATAGAGTATAGATCTAGATTTCAAGAGAAAAGGTTTTATACTATTTTAAGAAATTATTCCACATTTAAGTATTTCCATCTACAATAAAAACCGCTCCAAATTTATACAAAATACAAAAGTACGTATAAAAGTTGGGACTTGTAACAGGTACCTCATATTTACGTAAGTAACAGTTTCATCAGTTAGAAAACATGCTTCAAACTTGCTGATTCACCGAGCGATTTTTATCACAAATCATATTATGGTTCAAAGGTATTTCCAACAGCAGCGAAACAGTTATGTGAAACTTCGTACTTTACGTATTGTTTCACATAAACCCATATTTGTTCATCGTCATAGGAAAATCCTATTTATTCTCAAATATTATCGGGGTATTCTAATTGCGTTGAGGCTACCATGGCCAAGGAAAGGCCTTAATGTGAGTAAGTTGTGACTGTCAAGGTTAAACTATGTCGTAAAGAGGACCATGCATAAAAGAACAAATTTGGTTAGCGTTAGGTTTTGTGGTTTTAGTATTGAAACGACAACTGCTATAATAACTCGGAGAGATTCAAACACATATCCTTGAAAACTAAAATATCATCATCATCAGCCTTTAGTAGTCCACTGCTGGACATAGGTCTCCCCCAATGCCCCCTAGGAATCCCCGGGCTACTTCAGGCTACCTCTCTAAACTAAAATATGTATTGATATAAATCGAATACTTGCGTTAATTTGATATGACGGTCGTAGGAGTCTCATAGCCTTATCTTTCCCTGATTTTAATGAATCAAACTTTATCTTACTTCTGAAATATAATGTAGATCTTGCAACTTTAGATCAAGCCTTTCAATTTAAACTAGAACTCCCAAGCTCGCGGCTTATTTAGGAGCTATATTGCCTTGACTACTAGTTTCTTCTATTGTAATTCACCTCATGCGGACTAATCATGATACACTTCTATCAAGGACCTACAAGAGCCGAACATGTCCATATTACGCTATTCTACGTGATCACCATATACCATGGCATATTAGTGTAAGGGCCCACGGAGTTTGGTAATAGAAACCATGGATTCATGGACATATCCTTTGAATTTCGAATGCGAATGTCAGATCAAAGATGGAAATAGTGTTAGATAGGCCTGAATTGATGAAGTAAGGAGTGAAAAATGGGTCAAACGTAATTTTTAAAACGGTCTTAATATAACGTAAGACAGTATCACTGCGCTATGCACAGAAAAATCGTAATAAATTATGGATTCTTAAAAAAAAATCTAATGCACTTTATTTTATTTTTCAGGTTAAGTTCGTGACGTCACAATAATGACAGCAAAAATGAAACGCCTTAGTTTACACCTGAAATCATTTTTACTGGTAAGTAGGTACCTACCATTATTACTAGAAATAAGGATTATATTGTAGTAATCAAAACATTAATCATAGCATACTTAGTCATTGCTTATACTTGACTTATAACAATCTATTCATGTATTATCTATTAATGTTATGAAAACAGAACATTCTTTGAAAATGAGTTCTGCTTTTTCAATTGAATTTTCTTTTTGAGAATAGAGATTATGGTTCAATAACATAAATATTTTGATACAACTTTACAAGAAAATTGATAAAATGGTGTTGATTTAAAAATGAATAGGTATTTCTTTTGTACATGTTCCTAGTATTTTTCACATTGTTAAAAGATGTTAACAAAAATACGATTAAAGAATAGGACGACATGCCAAGTTAAATCTATTGTGATATCTAAGTTTTTAATTACCTCAAAGTAAAAAAAGTCATCGTTTGTTTCTAAACAATTCATCCATAGAGAGATATGTTTTTTTTTCATATATTATAGAATATATGTAATTAAATTATGCGTACACACACTTTTTATAAATTTGAATTGGATTAACAAGAGGTCAACGACAACATATCATAGTTATAGTTATATTGTTTTACGGATCACAATTTATATCTCGGCAAGATCAAAGTTTAAATATAAGTCAAATCCATCTTATAGGTACTTAATATACTTATGTTACGCTATCCTTGATACACAGCGGGGGTGAGACGAATTGCTGACAAAACTGTGACCAATTCGTATCACCTACTATTGTGAGATGTATGTTAGTAAATTAATTCTTGGAAAGCTCTACGTGCTTACTATAGCGTGTATAGAGGTGGCATTCTAGTCTGGTATTAATATTAGGCGTTTGTTGAATGGATTTGGATCGTTACTCAGACCAAAAATGTGAAATCTTCTACAACTTAAGGGACTGTATTTTTTTTTAACTACTCGCCCGTACTAAGGAATTTAATTCTTGTGTCGCGGGGTTTTATAAACATACAACTCACATGCACAAAGACACCCAGACTCAGAAAAAGGATTCGTGGATCATACAAATGCGGGGATCGAACCCGCGACACGACGCGCACAGTGGGTTTGGCGTGGTGACCTCAACCACGGCTATCCGTGCAGGCAATTAAATATGGGCATTGTGCAAGAAACAAAGAAACTCAGAATTCGAACTGTGTATAATACTTATACTAAAGTATTTCTTTAATTGTTTATAATTTTAAAAAGATGAAACTTTCAATGAAAATTTGGCACAATTCATTTAATTAATGTAAGAATCTCAGCATCTCTACGTGAGTATGCATTTATCCGCCTCAAGGTCTTATTCAATGATACAAATATTTACATACCGTTACAATTATTCCCAGCAATGGTATTGACAAAAATGAATTCCTCTTACAAAACCTTCATATCTTTTTACATCATGGATACTCAACCATTTACCACTCATTATAAAATTAAAACAAATACAGCAAGCACTGTATTCAAACAATATTAGTACATTTAAGGCTCGTTTAGACTAAGGGAAAAATATCGGGCGAGTTGCAATACATAGGTACATTTTAGGATTAAAGATCTAGTGGTTAGTAATCGCGATTGCTGTACCGGAGGTCATGGGTTCGATTCCCATTATGGACAAATATTTTTTTTGTGATGAGTACGATCATTACCTTTTTGTTTTTTTGAATATTTAATTATGTGATTAATTGTCTAGTGCTCATAATAAAGATTTGCTAATTTGAGGCTTGACGCAATTATGTGAAAGTTCTTGAATTATAATATTATAAACAATACGGATCTACATGTATTTGCTGCGCGCGACAGTAGGGAGTATGTTTTGATCTAATTAAAAGCTTTACATGTAGATATAGAATGCAATCAAAGTATTCAGTATTGAGTACTGAACCGCAGCAAGCAGAAGTATCATCATTATTGATCGCCACTCGCCCGATATTTGTCGCCTCATCTAAACGAGCCTTAATAGTCAACACTAGACGCCTGGTCTTTCGCCGGCGCGCAATGAGTTGCGTCAGGTGCACTTGACACAGTGTGTGACGGTTAACACATATTGTATGTATTGTAATAGCGCATCGCGTTTACAGGGTTAGAAATGAGGCTGTTTGGCTGAACACTTCAATTTTTTTTTGTCACTTATTCTACGTATATCTTTATGCCTTTAAATGCTGTGGGGTCTGTTGTTATATGAAGTAAGACAAGTCTAAAAAAGATCTTTCTGCCAGGGTCAATAATAGAAACTCTCAATTGTATGATTTTATTTTTCATTGTTTATGTGACTCAAACTAGTCATTTTGATGTGTTTTTAGAAGTGATTTAAAAAAGTGAAAATTTAGATTTTGATATTTTAAGATGGTTTTCTACTTACAGAAAATATAACATATAACTTCAAAATTGTTTAATAGTGTTATAATAGTTAATAATATAGAAAACAAAAGTAACAAACGTGTGATTCATCAATACCCACTCATTAAGCACGTATCAATCACAACCTCCATTCCGCACTAATATCTTAATCAGTATGCAACAACATCGATTAGAGCCTTTTCCGCATCGAATAGCATTCGATTTTAAATCGATAGCGCGTGCGGCGCCTCTGCGCTTGCGCAAGCCCCACCCACGGCGACCCGGACATCCCCTCTCACACATACTGACCAGAATCTCTAAAGACTTGTATTTGCAGAAGCGAGACGACACTACCCTGTATAGCGCGCTATCTCGTTTCTGCATCTTATTTGAGGAGGTGATGGAAGTCTCCGGCGAATATTTGTCCGGAAGTAGAAACATATGAACTTGATATTTTCGCCCACAACAATCTATGCTAAAACATTTCGTTGCAAATATGACCTTATTTTGTTCGTCTAAACTTTTGTCTTTTTTTGGCTAATTTGTGGCTAATTTATGTCGATCGAAGGTTGATGAACTTTATTCAGGCAGGTCGTTTAAGTCTGTTAGTTTGAGATTCCATTGTGTGATTTAATTTATTGTCATATAAAGTATCAAGTTTTTTTGAGGTTACGAATCCTTTTAAATGTCATTAATATTATTTGATAGACCACCTTTTCTTTCTATATTTTTACGCGTGTTGTTTTTTTGTTCTTATGTACTTTATACGGACTTATTGCCGAAAACCACTTGAGTGCATCACATTTGTCTCGTATTTGAAACCACGCGAAAGCCATGAACTACCGCGATCCCTGGCAGGGACGCTACTAAGTACTAGATAGCCGCAACATTACAGTAGTTAAGTTAGGTTTAAGAATGTTTAATAAAAATAAAAATAAAAACAATTCTTAAAAGACAAACTGGTATGAAGAAGAAAATAAAAAAAGTATATTTGCATTATGTAGTGAGTAAAGGCAAGGCAGGATAGGGAATGTCCAATGCCTTGCATATGTCTTTTTCATAGCAATGATATTTTCTCATCGTCCACATGAATCATGAAGTTTAAAAGTTTAGTTTTTAAAGCGATAAAATATATTAATTATTTATCGAGATACCGTTTCCTTAACATTTATATGCCACACCTGTTTCAACCCATAAAAAACCTGACCTATTTAGTTGCTATGCCAAAACTTACTTCTACCTATTTTATTGTGATATGCGAATATGTAAATGTTACTCCTCGAGTTTAATCTGGTTTTTTAATTGGTATTACGTTTATCAAAAACGTGTTTCGGAAGGCACGTTATATTGTGGGTCCCGGCTGTTATTCATACATCTTTGACAGTCGTTACAGGTAGTTAGAAGCTTGAAAATCTGACAACATATCTAACTAAAGGGTATCGTGTTGCCCAGGCAACTGAGTTGAGGAGGTCCAAAAGGCATTTATGGTGGGCCAATAGACAGACTTTGTTAGTGGCTATGTTTACACGTTTTATATTCACAAGGAAAACAATCGGCTTGGTTGAAATTATGAACAAAAAAGGAATTTCTTCATAAGTCGATGTTTTCTAATGTCATGATTCATGAAGACTGCATTCTTTGTATAACAATACAAGATTTCAAAAATGTTATAATATTTATATTAATTATGACAATTTAGTTGGCAACTTCTCTATTAAATTATAATAATGGAATATGTTGACCTTGTTCTGAGATAAAGAATCTAGTAGTCTAGTTTTTAACAGTGAAACTTCTGTCTAGTAGAAATTCAATAAGTATAAAAGATCATATTATTAAAAGCTTCTTAATTTCCGCAAAAAAGGCCAAAAAATGTTCGTCCAATATCTATCTGTTTTTTGGCGTTTGTATAAATTTCTCGAATATATATTAACGCGAAAGGGTAGGCCTATGCCCAGCAGTGGAAGGACAAAGACTGTGTATAATGATGATGATGAATATTTGTGAGGCAGTACACAACTTAGTAATTAAATTCTCTAGTTTAGGGGTGGCTTTTAATATTTAAAAGTCATCTAGTCATAATCAACCAAATAAAAGTAGAGAAATCCAGTTTTAACCTAGACAATACCGCCTAACCGCCATCAACTAAGAAAATTGAATGTCATCGTTTAGCGCAATCATTAATATATCTAAACAAACACCTTATGTAATGTTAATGCTATTACAAAGGTCTTTAGAAATTGTCCCGAGCAGCCAGTCGCCTTGAGAAAACAGAAGTACTGTTGCTAAATGTTTACTTACTTGGACTTCAGTTGCTTCAGCGGTTAAAGTTGTTTCAACATGGCTCTTCACATTATTGTTAATGTAAGTCTGTGTAAGCTCATCTAAACTACTACAACCTCCTTAAGACTACTTAAAAACTGTGTAAGCGAGACATTGATTCACTGCATGTAGAGTGTTGTCTCGCTTGCACTATTGCAATAGTCTTGTTTAAAAAAGTGGTTGTAGACGTCTCTAAATTAGGTTTAGATATAATGAAGCCAGAGGTTGAACGTGATGATCTTTGAAAACAATTGTTTGATTTTAAAAAAATCTTTCAAAATTTATTTTGATCTTCATTAATGGTCTACTCTCTAGGGTAATCAACCCTAGAGAGTAGATCATTGTTTACCACAGAAGATGGTGTTTATTGCGTATACGCAAGCAAGCTGATCGTTTTTAGAGTTCTCTTTCAGTTTGATTGATATTGATGAAATTTTTATTTTAATGTCAATCAAATTATTAACTGATGTAACGGTTTACTCACGCGTATTTATCGGGGTAGCCCGACTAGTTTCGGACCCAACCGGAGTCCTTAATCATGAGCAGACGCGGCGGGATCGCGAGTCGACTCGCGAGTTCGACTCGCGATCCCGAAACTAGTCGGGCTACCCCGATAAATACGCGTGAGTTAACCGTTACATCATTTAATAATGAATAATTCTCACGACAGTTACTATCAAAATATAGTCAATCAAATTGTCTGAAATAAATAATAAGTGGTAATAAATAATAAAAATTTCCTTTATTACACTAAGCCTAACAATATCAGTATAACAATTCGTCAATATTACTCACTTAATTCTCCATAAAAAATATTCATCAATAAATTGTAAAAAAATCCAACATTTTGTCGCATTATTCGGCAGACTGATTGATTGAAATGTTAATAGTTAATGCGATGCGGCGCCGAGCGGTTTGCACACTTGGACACAGGGTTATCAAAGTTATGCCTGTTTGTATTAACCGTTCAAATTAACCGCAACTTTTATTTGTAAGCTATGAAGTGCCGTTAACTTAAGGTCTCAGTTATTTACTTATTATAAAATATTTAAAGTTTATATTTGGATTCTAAGTGATGTTTGAATAGTAATTTCGTTTATTTGAACAGATGATTAGCAAAAATAGTTATAGCTTTATATTATTAACACTTAAAAGCTTTCTTTTATTTATTCCATAAAATGTGTTTGATCGGCCACCGTATAATTTGAAATTAATACCCCTTCTATTTGTGAAATGTAACAAAAATAAAAATGACCAATTTAAAAAAAAAGTAATATGTCCCATACAAAAAAGGGGTTGATTTTTTTTCTTTATATTTCTTTCTTTCAAGAAATGGATCTCACGAAAAACCTGAAATATTCTATAAATATAAAACCTATGAAAATAGTAAATATTTTCTAAACGTGTGACAACCCTGCAATCAATCCTTATTCTGTCAAAAAAGAAATAAATGTGATTTCATAATTCCTAATAGTGATGTAACTATGAATCCTCAATTCTCTTGTAATGCTAAATGCATTTTTGCGAATGATTTATCAAGTCTATTTAATCCATATAAATGGTAAATACCAAATATTTTCTTGACACTTGGACATGTATTTGCATGTTTTACATTAGTCATATACCAACAGTAGGCTAACATGGGTATTATGGTAATTACGCTGACTAGGTCAATTTTAGGATTTTTATTTTTAGTTGCACGTGTCAAAAATTACGTTATGTAGGTAAGATGGTCGGATACTAATATTTTCTAAGAAAAAAAAATCTGAACTCACATGATTAAAATTTAAACTTTTTTTTTGTCTAAAACTTCTTACCGTAAGAAATTTAAGCCTTCTGTTGCAAGGGGTCTTACAAACATTTAAGTCACAAGCACAAAGACACCCAGACTTACTAGTCTGGGTGTCTTTGTGCCTGTATATATAGCCTTAGTGGATGATACTAACAAACACTACGCGTAAATACAGACACACCCAAAAACATACTGAACTCATGTTTATAGTTTTTTCTTCGGGTAAAAACCTTACGATTTCATCCCACTTTGAGAGCACTACATTAAGATATATCGGACTTGCTAGGTGCAAGTCCGATAGTATCTAAATAATAATATGAAAAAGTTAAATTGTTTATTATATTTTTTGTTTTATTTGAATTAAGGTTTTAGGCACTAGGATAATGGAATAAGATTATTAAATTATGGTATTGTCATCGGTCCACAGTTTAATGAAATCTGACCGTTCGAGGTTGGTTTAAATCAAATCCAAAGGAGTCGGTTACAAACACACTAACATAAAGCTGAAGCTAATAAAAGCATAGTAAAAAAACCCCGTTCCTATTCCACTGCTTGGGTCAAACTCACAGATGCTTATCACACCAACCACGTAACAGGGGCAAGTCCAATACAATTAATCAAACAAAACTTATCTTCTTAAAATATACTAAGCTACGTAATAAATGTGGCCATGTTTAACAAAACAATTAATAAAAGCGTGTCAAAAACCACATGTGTTACATAATGAAGTCGGAAAGAAAGTGCGAGTCACAAGGTCACGGTCAGGCTCAGAAATAAGCGTTAGTTAGTAGAAAGAGACATAATAATATACATACTGTATATACGTGATGAATTTAAGAAGGAATAAGTTAAATAATAACAATTATAGTTGGGTTTGTTCATGATTAAAGTTATTGACGAATAAACTTAATAAGGTCTTGAGTTTACTGTATTTATTTTGCAATAGAAGTGACTAAAGGCTATTTAAAGTCCTCGTTATCTATCTGTTGCACGTATATGGCGAGACGGTCAGTTCGTCTTTCTACCAAACCACCGCGTCAGCTCATGATTGGGGACTCCGGTCGGGTCCGAAACTAGTCGGGCGATTCCAATAAAAACGTATTTAAACTGTTGTCAAATAACATTTCTAAAATATTTAATTCATTAACGTAAACACAAATAATGAAGAAACAAACCTCTCCTTAGACGTATGACGCATTCTCAGTTATTTGTAGTAAAACAATAATAGTTAACCCACTGTCGCTGAAGGCTGCACTAATCCTATTGTATTGGTAAGACAGACCGTTGCCCAATCCTCCGTTACCTTGCAATCATGCGCAATTTTTGAGGAAAATAATTAGTTAAACTACATCGCATACGCTTTAAATTAAATTAAAGTTATCATATTCATATTTCAACGCGAGACTAAGGGTTCTTTTACAAGCCGATTAATTTAAAAACAAATGCGTTGAGAGTCTGCGCCTACATCCACCTACTAATTTATGACGGTGATAATAGTTGCTTAATCACGATCTTTATTTTTAGTAGTACTTGTACCGTCAACAGAAATACATCATCTGTAATAATTACTACTGACTATCTTTCAGGATCTATGAGATAAACCCTGATGACGCTTAGACGGTTTGACTACGGATATTTCATAATAGGGTTCCTACTTTACCCTCTGGTTACGGTTCCAAATACCGTTCAGTTTGATCTCATTTCTACAAATTTTTAACTCATCAAATACCATCTACAAAATACAACAAATCAACGCAGTTGTAGGCTTCAACCTTGACAGGATATCAACAATTTACATTATCAAACTTTGAGAAACCAGGGATGCTTGCATGCAGCCAATGAATAAATGATTGCGTAGAAGAATTCATTAGTACATTTTATAATTTCTATGCATTTGTCGGCCATTATACTTAAATAGCAGAATTGTGCCCAGTAATCTCCTTCATAAACTAAGTTGTGTAAAGTTTTACATTGGCTCAAAAATAACTTTCACTTTACTACAAGTACAACAAAGTCCATTTAATTATCTCATAAAACATTAAACAAAAGACTAGCGCACGAGTTAACTGTCCAATCAATTGTCAACACGCGACACTCACAAGGGCTTGCCTTGCAAAAATACATAATCATTTGTCAATTTATTACGCAGTATTTAATATTATAATAAGTCGCTCACGAATGGGCAGGGCGTGGCACATTGTTACAATTTAATTATAAATCAATAATAAATATCTGCATTAAATTGTCCCCATTGTATTATCACGAAGTACTGTCACGGACGTAAGTGATCGGCAAATGTATTTATGGTATTTTTGGATTTCTTTTTAAATCATTGAAATAAGCTTGAAGTGACTTGACATTTTATATTAGATAGATAACCTAATCCTGAATGAGGAGGGAATGTTGAAAAGCTAATTAGTTCCTTCTCAGTGTTGTAGTAAATTCTTACAGACCGATGGTCACATATTAATGTTAAACTATGTCTATCTGTGGCATATCTATTTTTACTCTTGAACGGATGAACCGATTTTAATTAATTTAATTTAAATAATCTCATTTAGGCACAGCCACAACCATGCACTAAAGCAAGTCTAATAATATGATTAATTATGAACCCGGGATATGTCTACACTGTAATCACGACTGATTACAATCACTCAGACAAGTATTGACCGCTGTCAACAAAAAGTTTAATTATGAATCATTTCACTTCCTATTACGTTCTTTGTTTTTATTGAAGCTAGACAAAAAATATGGCGACAAATAAAACGTGTGATTATTTTTTTTGTAATTGGAATGTTATTTTTTTTGCAAGCTTCTTATAGCACAAGATTACAGTACCTAAGTATGGTAAGTAGCCGGCTGTTGTGTGTGTGTTTTTTTAATATATAATACCCCGTGTTACGTACCTTAAGACAATAGAAAATAACGACAAAAATGCCAAAATAAGCAAAACAATATAACAGTATTTTTTACTTTTAAATATTTAAAGTAGGTATCATGAAAATGAGAGAGTTTACAATATTATTTAGGTGTTAATTAAGTGTTCACGTAAAACAACAAACTGTCAATTAGTGAAGACATCAATCATTAGTGAAAGTCCAATAAAACTGTTTTGATTGAAACCGTCCAATAAATATTAATAGATGTGTGAAGATTGGTATCAATCCCGTATTTAAAAGCTTATGTAAAGATAAAATTGATTTTATCTGACAAGGGAAAATGAAATTAGGAGAAGCTAGCTTTTGTTTGTGACTCTGATCGTGATTGTCTAGCAAGAGCATCAGAATGTAGGCTTCGTGTTAATCAGATGTGACAGCCATCTCCATTCCTCATTTTATCAGATTCCGTCTAGCTGTTTGGACACCAAGAGGTAAAAACTACACATACCTGCAAATATATAAGCCCTCACAAACCTTCGCTACAATGAGATATTTTATTTATTAAAATACTGTTTCATGTATTCTTCTTCAATATAATTAGCTTTACACGTGGCTCTACCTGCATTGATATCAGTTACCAGGGCCAAAGGCATCCAATGTCCTTCCTTAAGATTCAAAGTTATTCCTTACGTATTATTGATTACCTAAGTAAAAAACATACCTAGCTCAATTATGGCGTTTTAAAGAAAAAAATAAATCAGCAAGAGCGATCGGTGCAAACAGCGGGTTCCCTAGGTAACTTTGTATTTCACAGTATTTGTATGAATTTTGTAGGTTTGATAAATTAATTTTTAGATCGACAGAATATTCTAAATTGCACACTACATAAATACAGAATTGGATACAAATAAATAGTTACATGGACAATGGACGGACTTTTCGCTAAAAGCGATCTTTTACAGACAAATTTTGCAAGGACTTGATTCTGAAGGAGCAATTTTTGTGCAGGTAGTGCGGTGCACAGTTTAAAAATAATAAATTAGGTTACTTTACCTTATAGGCTACCCTTTTCTTGTGGAGACATCGCAAATCTTTTAGTTCATCTTACACTTCCTTACTAAATTCTAAGTATATGGCAAGAACCTACAGACAGATAGACCGATATGACTAAAGTATAAGATTTCCGTATTTAGCATTCGGCGGGACCCTAAAATACCTATTTTACACCACCTTACACCACGTCAAGCCTACCTTATATCGCGTGTCCTTTTAAATCACAAACGTGCATACATATTATAAATAAAACTCGACCGATATCAATAAATCACCATTAAACTCCATATTTATTACACCAACGCTTTAGATACATAAATTAAACACTTATTATCGGAATAATTAACTTAATTAACATTCTTATCACTTTTGCTGTCGACTGTATCGGCTGTTAGCGGATTTCCTAGTGGTCAGTTACAAGATAAATGGACACTTGATCTGATAATATTCAATCATTGCTGTGACACTATCTGATTTCTTGCTTTGATTCTATTAATTTCGGTTTGTATTTAGCTCCTTGTTCTGAAAGGGATAATCCATATTATTGTTGCCTGTAGTTCATAATTCTGGCAATTATTTGCCTGTAACTTGTAAGTGGCCCATATCTGTTTAGACATTTTAAAGAAAACTTAAAATGTATGACAATGAGATAACTGTTTGTCTTTAATTTTACAATTTGTTTAATTTGAGCTCTTCCTAAATTCTTCGCCTTCGCGTTGCATTTAACCCAGCCCCGCAGTTTATATCGCTTTTTCCTGTTCCTGAAAAATGAAACGTGTTTTGGAGAATCCCATAAAAATAAACGACGATTTCCAAGAAAGCAATAATGTTGTTCAGTCCATACAATTTTTTATCAAGCAATAACAATTTTCTAAAAGAATTCTTGGTTTTTGAAAATAGTCTAAATTTCTCGAAGCATGTTTTCCATTTACATGTATAAAAGCGAGTTTTCCAATGTATATGATTTGTTTAAAGAGCCTGTATACTAAGCTATACCTATAGGCCGGCAGAATTCCCCTAACCACGTTCAGAATTCAGCAAACAAAATCGTGAGTTAAAATCAATAAATATAATTTATAACTATTACAATATCGTGGCATTTATTAGAAAGGGTCCACGCATTAAGTGAGGTCCAAAACTTAAGGTCCGTGTCAAAGGTATTCGCAGTAAACGTTACCCTTTCACGTGTTAACTAGGCTTACTGAACGATTATGATTGTATCTGCTTTTAAGATATAAGCGAGAAACACTTATCTGATTCGACGGTTTACTCGCGCGTATTTATCGGGATTGCTTGACTAGTTTTGGACCCAACCGGAGCTGCGGAGTCTTGAATCATGAGTTGAGTAGTCGTTCCATCTCGATAAATACATGGTAATAATCGTTGTACCAAATAAGTATGAGTACATCTCACGAAAATGTTTGGGTAAAAATGTTAATCTAAATAGAAGTATGGTCGATTAAATTATTGTTACTTTTTATCTTAAAAAAAAATCTCCAACGTTCCCTTTTTACCATATTGTGAAAATAGGTACGAGATAAACCCGAGATAATTTTTTCTTGTTCTTTATTTTCCTGCTTGTTTTTTCGAGTGCTGTTTTTTTAATACTGCTCATATACGAAGCCAATTGTAGTTTTAATACAAAATTAAATTATGACATTGATAAAATAATAACATTAGGCTTTTACAAGGACGAATGCAATTATTTTATTTTGTTGTTCTCAGATATTAAGCTAAAGAATTAATAATACACGTTATTAATTATTTATTTTAATTAAATGTTTTGTTGTCTTTTTACGACACATAGCGCCAAGTAGCCACAATCACAATAAAAAGTTTAATTACTTTGACTAATTACTAATTAAATGGAAGGACAGAACAAGTCTTTTGTCAAGTATTTTCATTCACAGTTTATTGTTATCTTAATGTCAATCAGAAACGTATTATTTGTCAATTATTTAAGCGGAAATATTAAGAAAAAACTAGCCTTCGATTGACTAGTAGATTAGCTTTAATTTCATTAAGGATCTAATTGATAATTTGCATAGATAAAACATATTTGTGATACATTTTATAATGTAATTTAACAAGACATTGACATACCTTAAAATTATATGAAAAGAAAATGAATAATTGTTACTTATTAATTGAGGATATACTAGTTAAATAAGCCATAATTTGATATTATTTACATCAATTTAGACCATTGTTTTGATTAAAAAAATGTAAGTATTTGCAAACCGCTGGTCGTCAATACAAGTCCTCATGTATCACTATTCAGCGTATCCAATGATATTATTGACAATAATTACCACAAATTATCATAAACATGGCCTAAACCATCACGATAATACAGGTCCAACCCAAAAAAACAAAAGGATGTCCTATTGTGTCAATTGTGTGGCAAAATTTCACTTTTTTGAAATCGGTTAAGAACAAGCGCGAGTCGGTTGTCTGTTTGTTTGTTTGCCTGTGCTAACAGACACACGAACTATTGTCAGCTAATATTATGTAAATGGAGCGAGGCTGGGTGCTCGCGTACACAAGTGTTTTCTTCATTATGTTGGGGATTTTTTAATTATACGGTATGGATACGGCAGGGGCGAAGACCTTTTGGTATTTGATACAAGTTTCATTCATGGCAAAGTAATCAGGAGGAAAGTTTTGATTTTTTTCTAAACTTTTCTCTCCCATCATTGGGCAAAGGTTTCAGTCATAGACTTTCATTTCTATACTGTGTTCATCCATCCTCTTATGAACCTATTCGGATCGTTGTGGCAACGTTCCCTTTGTTTGACATTTGACGTTATTATGATGTTCATATAAAAAAAAACGTGTCAGTAGTTTTTTTTTTTGAGTAGCCATTACTACCCCACTGCAGGGCAAAGGCCTCCCTTCGATTTTTCCACTCTGTCCGATCTATTACTTTTTCCTTCCATTTTTGGAGGGAGTTAAATATTAATGTCAAAAAATTTATTAACACAGTTTCAGTTCTCGCTTATACAAAGGCTGTAATATTCTAATGATTTAAGCCACAATTTATCATTCTAAAACAATGTCGTAATAAATTTTAGTATCCACGTTAATAAATTTTAATAGATTTATATGGACTAGATGATCTGTTTTTGATTTCATAACTTCATTTGTAATGATTGCTAGTAGCTTGATAGAATGCCTACGTATGTAAAGAGGAGACTTATATTTTGATTCAAGTGTTCTTACTGTTTCCTTCGAAAGTTTCTTCTTCTCTCTCTTGCGTTTCTTACTACCGGCTTCATAATAACTAGTAAGTTAAGACTCCTTTTACGAATTTTATCGCGGTTTAATTTTAGATTTTAGTTCCCTACGTTTCGAAACCTTTGCGGGTATCATGGTCACGGGCAGACTGAGATGGCGTTCGTCTTGACGAAACGTCGCGAACGAAAATCTAAAATTAAACCGCGATAAAATCCGTAAAAGTAGTTTCATTTCAATGTCTAACATTCGCGTAAACCTAAGAAACCACTAGTAAGTTAATCTTTTAAAAGAAGTTGCCTTTTATTACAAATGAAACCTTCATCTGATACTTGTTTGAAGTGTTAAAAAGTAAACTTACATGAGCTTCATGTAAGCTTACCTTTTCAAACTTAAAGCTATGTATTAAGTTTTTTTTTATTAGTCCTTACTGTCCCGTTGTAATGCAAAGACAGCGGAATCGGAAAGTATTGCCGTGGGCTCTACAGACAAAAGGCAAAGCAAGGAACATGGGTGGGATTTAGTCAGCATAAGTCTGACACTCCTTTCCGCTCTACTCATAGTGGTAGACATTTGATGATTGCGTTTCCAAAAGAAAAAGGTATTCCTTCGATTGGTCCACTCTGTCCAGCCATTGTTTCTTAAGTCCATTTGCATAACTTTTTTGTCTGATAATTAATATTAATAAATAGATTCAATGCTACAATCATACAAACGTCAGATTCTTTAAAAAAGCTAGGGAACTTTAGTTGATCAGTGTAGCGGATTGGATTAGGATTAATGTCAAAATATATGCTTTAAACAATTTTTTTATGACTCCCGCAGTAAGATTTTTCATCCTCGTGTCGCGAGGGGTTTCATAAGCACACAAATCACATGCACAATGACATCCAGACTCAGAACAAGCATTCGTGGGTCACACAAATGCTTGTCCTACGAGGGGGATCGAACCCGCGATACGACGTGAACAGTGGGTTAGGCGTAGTGACATCAACCACTCGGCTATCCGTGAAGTCAGAATTTAATATTTAAAAGAAAAAAATAATACACCATAACATTTCTAAAAGTGGGTTATTCACATGAACACTTCGTCTTACTTAACTATACAGTAAGGATGTTACTTGGTCCCCAAACCTGCTGAAGATAAAATCTTCTAGATTTCACTCACATCTAACTATTATTACACGTTTGTCATCACTTTCTAAAAGTTCACGTTTTTAGGTAACTATAATAAAACTTGAACAATAATACTTGTTGTATTATGGAGTCGTATTTTGGGGAATAATTATGCAACTCCTTGAGTGATCTTGGTGTACTGGAAAAAAACATAATCACATCCGTAACATAACCACCCTAGCCTTTTCTCAACTAGGATCTTGGGATCGGTTTCCAATAAAAGCCGATGCAGCTTAGTGCCAGTGTTAAAGAAAGAGTGCCAGCCTATCAGACCTAATAAACCCAGTTGCTTAGGCAACACGATACCCCTTAGTTAGACTGGTTGACAGGCTGTCTAGTTTCTGACTACCCGTACCTAATGTCTGTCAAAGATGAGTAAATGACATCCGGGGCCTGCAATTTAACGTGCCTTCCGAAACACTCTAACGCTCTAAAGAATTGAATGGCTGAGTCGCAGTGAATGTTATTAACATTTAAATCAAAGGCGCGAAGCTAACGTTACAAATCTAAAATGATCCCTCGGGAACATAAAATCAGGATAAAAACTATCCTTTGTTTTAATCCAGGCTATAAACTACCTGTGTACTAAGTTTCGCTAACTCCGTTCAGTGGTTTGGGTACCAAACAAACATACATACAAACTGTGGCGTTTATAACATTAGTAGGACAGACAAACTGCCAAAAACTAGACGAGCACAAATTCTCGTCGACACACAGTGTGTTATGTAATGGCGGATGCACAATGCGCCTTGCCCTTGATCCAGTTTCTAGTTAAGGTCCGCTACAATGCCGCACAACACTCCACTGCATTTCACAACGGTGTAAGTTTGTCATTGCACACTGAAAGCGAGGCGAAGATATATATGTTATAGCTTTGTCTGACGTTACACTTCAGAAATGGTATTGGATGTGTACGATACGCTTAATAATGGGAAGAAATATAGCTTGTGTGATAAGCTTAATGGTTTAATTTAAATGCATTATCTAGAAGAATAATTGAATTGAGTAATATTACTAGGTAACGTCATTTCGATAAGTTTATTTACCGGTCTTGTACCTTATCGTGTCCTAAAAATTTATAGTCAAAGTCTTTAATAACATAGAAAATATTGACAAGTATTATGAAAAAAAGAATATTTCTGTATAATTTAAACAAGTCTTGTAACACTTATTAAAAATAACAGTTACTTAAAATAACTATTATTATATAGCACAGTTTATTTATTGCTAATACCTTTAAAAACTATCTTTCATCATACGGCTCTATCGCCTCGCTTTTCATACATTTTACTCCTTATTCTGATTAAGTTTCGGTATACAATAAACCTTTCGTATTGCAGATTAGACTAAGATAATATCTAGTCTTATCGATAAATGTCACAGACTAGTATATTGTTTCTAAAGGTCGGTGAAGATCCACTATTATTATTGCCAGCCCCTTAAGCAAAATGAAGAATGAATGCAAGGCAATAATAATCAAAATTATTTTGTCTTCATTTTTTAATTTTCTTTTTATTTTATGATAAAGAGGTAAAACTCTACGAAGTCCGTATTTATCAATCTGCAGAAATCCTACTTTTATAATTTTCTATTAGAAGTACCTTTCTATAGGTGTGCTATCTACAGGTGATATAAGTAATTCATGTATCCGTCTCTACTCTTGTCTGCGTTTCACTCTTTTATTTGAAATACCGTTCGAAACATATAATTATAAAAAAATAAACCAATAAAAAAATGCAGCACGTTTAAAGCAATTATAGGTTACATATGTATCTACAATGGTTCCACACCATATAATTACAGGCATGTAATTTGTTACTCAACAAATTACATAACGAACCATCTCAGACATTACCTGACCAAATTAAAATGTTCCCCTAATACAGGCGTACATTAAATAAAGGATTACTCTTCTATTTGGCCAGGTTATAGGAAGTTACGTAGACAATGCAATTGTGATGTTAATTTAAGTAAAAAATCGGAAGATTTGAGATCGCTTTGTCTGTTACGCTCATGTTACTGTTACGACAGTTTAGAACAATTAAATGCATAAAGGTACTTGTTAATTGTTATATTTACTGTAGGAACTATAAACATTGTATCCGCCATTGATGACAGCTAAAATTTGTATTTAAAATGGTTCACATTTCATAAAACACGGCAAGAAGCAATTTTGTCACGTTTTAGTTTCTTAAACATACCGAAAATACTTATTTCAAATCGAAGTTATCTACTAAAAGAATAGTCTATATTTTTTACATTGACCTACTAAGAATTAAAGTGTATAAGCGATTTTTAACGTACGTATACAATCGTTCAAATTACTTGCGCAAATAAGTTGTGGCGTGTCCTCTACAGGGATCGAACCCACGATATGTTGTGCAGGATGGTTATTGGCTTGGTGATCACCATAGTTATCATACCGACGGTTCGATCCCGGTGTAAGACAACGTTATTTTGTGAGATCCACGAAATATTGTTATGATTCTGGGTGTCGTTAAGCATGTGAGTTGAATCTATACTAATATATAAAGCTGAAGAGTTTGTTTGAACGCGCTAATGTCAGGAACTACTGGTCCAAATTGAAAAAATATTTTTGTGTTGAATAGACCATTCATCGAGGAAGGTTATAGGCTATATAACTTTCACGCTGCGACTAATAGGAGTGCAGATACAATGGAAAATGTAGCAAAAACGGGGAAAAATATTCATCATCGACTGCTTCCGTTCAAAAATTCCTAACTTATAATTTCTACCACGCGGATGAAGTCGCGGGCAACAGCTAGTGTATGATAAATCACCGTCGGCACAAGGATACTAAATCCTTATTGCTGATTATTTTAATTAGAAACTGTTTGTCCACGTGCAAGAAATACTGTGACTAAAAATTGATTTGTAAGCTATTCTATCTTTTAAATTGGATCAAGCTGAACACGGTGTTCAAATTTGCCGACAAACCGCGAAAGTTGTTTAGGGAGTCCATCGCGGACAAACAACGTTACACGCAAATACGATAAAAGACGGTTGATTCTGTTCTCCGCCCGAAATAGTTAAATAAAGGAATATGTACCAGAAGTAACTAAGCAATAATAAATAGGTGATGATTGCCTTTCGCATTTCGAAGGTTTTAGCCTTCGACTGTCGCAACTAATGTGTCAATTTAAGCATCATTGTCGTATCCTCAGTGTATAGCTAGTGTTGTGATCTATATTGCCATTGTGATGTCAATGCCAAGTTTGTGACAAATTAGGCGTAGTGTTGTAATCACGATCATTCATGATCATTTCTTTACTAACGGGTTTATATTTTGGCATCGTATTGGAGTAATGTTTGACAGTCGACAGCATAATTGGGAAAAGGCTGGAATGATGACGATGGTTAAAGTGATGGGAGTTTGAGACATTTATCCCGGCTTAGTGTAATCACATTCTTCACCTCTTTACCAAATGTCTCCGGATAATATTAGGTATTTCGGGTATGTTGCCAGGGGAAAGCCAAAAAAATACGGTTTCTCGATAGGGACTAACCATTCAAATGAATGCCTCACAGGGTCGGAATAACTGGAAGTCCATATACGAATCAAAGTGATTCATGGAAGAGAAATATTCGAGGCAAAAAAGGAGTATAATACCGTTTCGTTTTCAGAAATAGAGTATAAATTCCTGAATGAGAAAGTCAAATTTTAACACTTAATGGTAAATAGGAAATGGTAGGCATTACCTAAATAAAATGGTAGGATACCGTTTTCTTGTCCACATTAATGTCATTCATCACGCATACACTCGATTTGGTTCATCGCCAAACAATCAGCTTTTATGAAACATTTCTATGCATCGTGGATACAATCTCCCCAGTACCGCAGTGTATCTTTAAACTAAAGCGCTTGTTGCAACATGTCAACGGATCACACGTCTTTTGTGATATCGAATATGTCAAAGTGACGGCTACCATCGTTACGTGGTCTTCACTGTATGATTGTGAGACATTAGTTTCCTTTTAGAAGTTAAATTTTAAGCCTGTTACGCCTTGTTAGCCTTCCTTTTAGGCCTGTTGGACCTGCATGCATTATTGGGTTGGGTTATATGCTCGTATGGCCCCTCAAATTTGAGTCAAAAATTATGTTGGTCCACTAAGACATTTTTTGTGAAATACACGTGCTAATTGTCCCTGCTAATTTTTCTACACAAGAATAATCACCAAGTCGCAAATAAAAACAAAATAACTAACTTGTTAAGTATTCGCAAAGCATCTTACATAATAAACTGCCAATCAGTTAATTAACTTAACTATAAAACAATATTCATGAATCTTTAACTTTCGCCATCTGCGAATAACTTTAATTACCATCTTAAACACCTCTAGTGACTCAATAGGAAAACCCAAATGTATTTTAAGATTTCCTTATAGAGACATTAGAAATACTGGCACAGGCAGAACACTTTCGATATCTAAAGTTTATGCTTTATTCAAGGAGGGACTCAGATTAACCGACACTTTCGTTTACGAGGCACGAATAACAATTGTTGATTGAGCAGATTATGTGTCGGCCTGTCTGTAGTTACAAGATTATGTTGGAGATATGCTTGTTGTGTTTCAATCCTTGGTAGATGCCGCTGTGTGCCGAGTGGACGGGTTGGAAGGTTTTGCTATGGAGGTTTCATTAAATTTTCTGTCGGTGTTAGGTACTTAGAATGTTAGTACACAAGTTAGGCAAATGGGATTTCAATAAATGTGGCAGATCGAAAAAAAATTATTCGTAGAAAACGGACCTTCTTCTGATTATATTTTGTAAACTTTTCAGCCGTTTTAAAAAAAGAGGTTTTTTTTTTTGTAACTTCATATTAAAAAAAAAGAGGAGGTTTTCAATTCGTACGTATTGTTTTGAGACAGACTGGACGACCCGGTGTTGTTGATTCTTATAACATTGTTATTTATGGAACGATATTATAGCTATTTTATGCTATACTAGCTGTTGCCCGCGACTTCGTCCCCGTGGTTAGAAGATATAAGTTAAGATTTATACCTACCCTGTTTTTACACATTTTTCATTATAATATATTTTCGCTCCTATTTGTCGCAGCGTGATGGTTTATAGCCCAAGCCTTTAAGCCTTCTTCGATGAATGGACTATTCAACACAAAAAAGATTTTTCAATTTGGACCAGTAGTTTCTGAGATTAGCGCGTTCAAACAAACAAACTCTTCAGCTTTATATATTAGTATAGAGTATAGATTTAGCTATTTTATAAGCTATTTTATTTGTTGATTAATCAATATTATTAAAGCACATAGATTTATTATATCAATTTGTATGTTAGTTTCTGGGAATGTCAGATAGTTGTGGGTTGTAATTTGTATCTGATTCATCTGACTTGTCACTACCAAGAAATAAATCAAATCGCAATGCCTAACCATGACATTGACATTTAATAAAAAAGTGGGCGGAGCTTGACAGCTGCGCAGACGACGGCAAACGCACTTACATCATTATTTGCGAGAAGACTGAGTCATTATTGCTGAAGGAAATATTAATTGGAGCAGCTTTTGAAGATATCGCAATGAGATCAACGATACGTTTTTTGACATTATCTTTTGTCGTAAAGATTACCTACATAAACTGTTCCTCGAAAGATTCGGAAGATACTTAATCAAGTGAAAATCATCTTAAAATCTGCTCATGATTTAACAAACAATCTTTTTTAATTTCTTGTCCCGGCGACTTTTGCTTAGTTGTAACTTATTTGTGCAGAAAAATACAATCGGATTTAAATTTTGAATGTACGGATAGGGCCCGAGTGGTTGAGGTCACCACACCAAACCCACTGTCTGCAGCATTCTTGTGACCCACAAATGCTTGTTCTGAGTCTGGGTGTCTTTGTGCACGTAATTTGTATGTTTGTGAAAACCCCCGCGATACAAAGATTAAATTCCTTAGTAGGTGGGAGTCGTTTAAAAAAAAGCATAAAAAATCTGTTTATTTTGCAGCTGCTATGGCTGTCAGTACACAGCGGGGACGGCTACAGCTGCCCCTATGGCCAGCACTGTGTGTTGGAGCCCGCGCCGCCCGGCCGCACGCCGCCCTGCGCGCAGCCAGGACTCACATACTGCGTGCATCCAGACCCTTATCCAGAGTAAGTCAGTACTGTTACTATGGAAACCAGGGCCCGTAGACGGATTACGTTTTTCAAGCGCTATACAATCGGTGCTTGTATGTATTGAGCTGATGATTAAAGTGGCGATACCCTCAACCTGTAAGACCCAACTTGCGCGACGTAACGCGGTTTCGTTTGCAGCGTAGATAGAACAAGCATTTTGTGTGATCCACGAAAGCTTGTTGTGAGTCCAGTGTCTGCACATGTACCTTGAATGTTTGTGGAAACCCCGAGACATAAGTATAAAATTTCTTGGTACTGAGTCCTTTAGAAGAAAAAACGAAGGCACAGTCTGCCCGTGACCATGATACCTGCAAAATTTTCGAAACGTCGGGAGCTAAAATCTAAAATTAAACCGCAAAAAAATCCGTAAAAGTAGTTTCATTTCAACAAGGGCGCAGCCACTTAGAACACTAGGTCCAATTGGAATAATTACTAAATATTGATTTAAAAAACTTAGATTATAGATCTTATTGGAATAATGAATATGTACTTGGCTTCGATTTGCATTCCTTTTGATGTGGAAAATGTCTTTGCCCAGCAAAGCCTCATTTACAGGCTGTTGTGTGTTTGTTATGAGGCAAGCAGGCTTACGAGTAAAATAACATAAACTTAAGACATATGCATCATAAAGTACTAAATCACAAGTCAAACTAAACTGTAACCCCTTACCATTTCCAAATTTCTCAAAACCCCTTCCCCTATTTTCCAGAAAGATAATTCGCCAGCTGATTGAAGCTGGTCAGTACGACATCAGCACCCTGCTGTCTGATGAGAGTCGAGACGAGTTCTCCCAGGCTAAGAAGAACGACTACCCCTACGACTACGGCCCCAATTCCCTACCGCACGTGGATCAGATATCGCTGGTCAATGATCCTCATTACCAGAAGAATTATAACACCAAGTTCCATACTAGGTATAATCATGGTGAGTGTCTTCTGTTAATTATATCGGTCTAGGCAGAAAATTGAAGAAATTTTGAGGGAGGATGACTACACCTCTACTTCAATGTTTTTTACAATTATCAACTTCAAATCGAAGTTACTACCTGAAGAAGCTGCTAAAACAGTCACTATTAATTTTTGTACTCCAGGCCTTAGAAAGGTGGGTTCGATGGACTGTTTGAAAAAAGATAGGAAAGAAAAAGGAGTTTGTGATATTGCGACAAGAATATTTTAGAGAGGAGTGCTTAGCATTTAAATCATATTCAGAACTTATTATCCTAATTATAAAATCTTCTATTCCAGACATATTTTCTCAAAAGACTCCACTCCAGCCGCCAACCGCAAGCGACCCAACACCATACAACATCAATGCTTACCAGGCATCCAACTTCTCAAAATTCGGTTTCCATGGTTACTCACCGAATGGCTACTGGAACCCTAATAGGAACTTCGGCGAATTTGAGAAGAAGGTCCTAAGACAGACCCCTTTGGGATACAACCAGAATTATTTTGGATCAAATTTTTACCCTGGTTTTGATACGAATGATTGGTTTCGTCCGTCGGCAGGCGTGACGCAGTACAATCCTAATGAATGGTGGAAGTAAGTTTCTTTCTTGGTATTTCAATGTGTTGATTAAGATGTAAAGTAAGTAATCTTTGTAATATCGATCCTCTGGCTGGAGACAAGCTTTAGCGCCGATCGAATCCCTCAAATTTATGGAAATGACAATTATTTTCCTGAGCCTTATTTGAGTTTGAGTTTAAGTCTGGATAAAACCATCTATGGAAATTATCCTACAATGAAACGACTTTTGTGTGAATGATTCATAATAAAGCTGCAACGATTTACTGGCCCGACTAGTTTCGGGCCCACCCGGAAACGTTAATCATGAGCTGACATGACGGCGGTTTTGCGATCTGAGTCGTTTAATTGTTTAATTAAATACAAACATTACAGATATATGTCACCGTCACGCTCTGACGTGACGATAGAGAGGTCCGTCACGTTCCCGACGCGGACCTCCACGGAACGGAGGCGCAGGAGGAACGCGGAGCTGGTGCGGGCGGCCGACAAGAGGAAGCTAACTGGGGCTGAGGCCTTGAGGATAGCGCTCGGGCTTGCCAAGTGAGTTTTGATAGCTAGGAGTACCTTAGTTACCATTTATCTTTAAAAAATAATATCAAACAGTTAGGTACTGTTATACGTCAGAGTTTATTTGATTGAGTTTTATTCTTTATATTTATTGACTGGGTCAAACAGGACATTACTGGGTCACTTTTTTATTGATCTCGGTACCGTTGTATTTCCTACCAATTCGCAAGGAAGACATCGGTTCGCTTTCGTGTCTTCTTGGAAAGTTCTGTATTTTTTTTCCCTCATATTAAATTTCGCTCGTAGTTCTTACTTTGTATCGAAATTCTAATAATTATAACTTATCTATCTGCCTATGTTTTTAGTGAGGATTCATCAGCAGAGCGTACTCGCAGACAAGCTCAAGCTCCGAACCAGCAAACTCTTTGCTCAGTGAGAACGGAGTTCACAACACCCCGAGCGGCTCTCAACAACAAAGGCAACTGGAAATACGTTGTCAACATGCCTGATAACATGTCGCAACTTGTACGGGCTGAGATTTGCACGTAAGTAGACCTACTATTTTTGAACTTCAAACAACGCCATCTATCCGATTACTACAGAACACTTAAGCAAAGTTTGGTTACAGCGCCATCTATTGTTCAGTAGCAAAAGTAGAAGTTAATTTTATTCCAGTTTGAGAAATAGTTTTAGGCTTTTTACTTTTACCAAAAATTAAGTTACTTTACATTTCAGATCAACGGAATGCAGTGGGATATGTACAGTGCCACCTGGATATACATCTCGCTGCGAACAAAAATACATACAGAAACGTTTGGTTGCCTTACAGTCGGACGGAACAAACCTCTACACTGATGTATTCTGGATACCTAGCTGTTGTCAATGTACATTTACAGCAAATACAAACTGAATCTAATTCGAAAACAAAATTAGTGATGCATATTTAGATAACAAAAACTTTTTCGCTTTCTAAGTTCTACTATTTGATAATAGATGGCACTACAATCGTTTAGTATTACTTTGTGTAAAGTAGCGAAACTGTTTTCACTGCCTTTTAAAATTATTTTAGAATCATGACACTTGTATTTATTCAGATGGAGCACAATAACTTTTGTCCTGATAGAGTATTATAATTATTTTAATTATTTGATAATATAATTAACGACACTGGAAACTTTTTTAATTAAGACGACCAATTATTTAATATGTTTTTTCAGATTTTTTATTATGTTATATGTAGCAATGTATGATTTCTGAGGATTTGTTTCCGACCTAGCAGCCGCGTATCTGAGTTCGATTCCAATCTTAACAGAAATATATATTTTTTTTCCTGTAACTGTTACATTTATATTTCAGTTGTCGATTTACGAAGTATTAACTAAATTTAAAAACGATTATATTTTGTAAATATTAGGTACGAATATTATATTATAATTTAAATATTAACATGCTTCTAAACTTTGCCTTATAATTGTTTGTGGATAAGTATTATATAAATTCAAAGTAATAATTAATACTGCATAAAATACATAATTATAAAACGACTTCTTTCTCAACATAGTTCCATCTCACTCATTCTTTATACGAAAGTAGTGACCGGGAAAGAGAAAGCACGATCTTGTTATGTATTTCAAAAGCATGTATGTTCAAAAGTAGTTTCAATATTAATTGCGATTGGATCAAATCGTTTATAAATTGACATTTGTTTATCAGACAACAGTAATTTCTATTTCCTATACAGTTTTGGAAAATCCTTTGAATTCAAGTAAGTTCTTGCTTTATCGCCATAATAATTATGTTCATAAGTAAAATGCACAAAATAAAAATATAATTTCGAGTGTATAGTTGGCTGTGTGTGATTCGAACCTGCACGTCCAACCTCGTGCATCCAGATTCATATATACAAGTCGCACAACAAGGCTAGCCAAATCCGTTTATAAATATTTTCATTTATTATTGATACAGTAAGTATTAAAAAACCATCTTTGTATTAGCGTAGTGATTGTATTCTCTCCATAGTTTTAAGATTTTGATCTCTCAGAACATATCTGAGCAACTATTCTAGGTATTAAAGATTGACTAGACGGTAAATATTTGCAATTTTGAAAATAGTAGTACTGTGAGAGACATGAATCCCGGTAAAATACTCATGGTTGAGTATGTATGAATTTTAATACAATTAAATGGGAGGAGCTCGTGGCTAAACAACAACTGCTGAGTTGATTGATCGTCGGTTAAGCTATACTTGATACGGCCGGTCCGTGAATGAGGGACTATCTATTTCATAACGAGTTGTTCCGAGTTTCGGGAGGCACGTTAAATTCTGGGTCCCGGCTGTTAGTTGCACTTCTTTGCCAGTCGTTACGTATGATCAGAAGGTAGAAACTGTAGAAAGTCTGACAACCAGTATTAACTAAGAGGTACCGATTTGCCCAGGTAACTGGGTTGAGGAGGTCAGATCGACAGTCGCTCCTTGTAAAACACTGATTCTTAGTTGCAACCGTTTAGACTGGAAGCCGACCCCAACATATTTTTGAAAAGGCTAGGATGATGATGAGTCGTCTATCGCATTGACCATAAGAAACTATAAAATGCAAGTATTTACTGCCTAGTTCTTAAACTATAATTCTTATTCCTAGTTTTACCTGTATTATGAATGCTTATATAAATTATTCTCTTTTGTACATTCCATTTTTATTGTAAGATAATAAATAATATGAAGACATAGAGGGTTTTTATTATATATTATGAGATACCTACCTTTTTTTAAATAAGCAGTTAATAACATCTGGGTAATTGTTTTTTCCCCAATGGAGAAGGTACAAGTCTTTGATCACCACACTTTGGTCATTGGTGAGTGTTCGATTATTATACTGCTTCAATAGCCGAGTGGGTGAGATCACCACGCCAAACCCAATGAGCGCGACGTGTCGCTGGTTCAATCCCCGTGTAGGACAAGCATTTGTGTGCTTGTCCTGAGTCTTGGTGTCTTTATGCTTTTGACTTGTATGTTTGCAAAAACCCCGCGACACAAGAATGAAATAAGTTGCGGGTGTCGTTTCTAAAAAAGAAAAGTGAAAAGGAGCACCTAAAAATTATAAGTCCTGTGACTTTTTGACAAATTTTGACTGCACTATGCAATAGTAGGTACCTTTTTAACCCAATGACATTTCGAGAATATTCAGTGTAGCAGAGGACAGATCAAATCAAGTGACTTATCGAAAATATATTTCATTTTCATTCTATGTCTATTAATAGTATCAATGCTATGTACTCCCAAAATTATGACTCGATGAGGGCACATGAAATATACGTGGTAAGTTGATATCTTAAAATTTTGTCCATACTTTTGATTATTGCTAAAGTCCAGTGATTCTATGATCAAAAATTGGTCAAAAAGTTGGTGTTATTTGTCCGTTACACGAACAGTTTCATATCCATGACGCCTCAAGCCAAGCGTTCAACTGGTCATATTAAAGTAGGTCAGTATAGCTCGCGCAGGAACCGAAACAACGTCCCTAGCTCAAACTCAACCCTGCCAATACACGAGTACTTTAGGATGAATCATGAACCATAAAGCTAACCTCTTGATATTGCATCCATAGGTTGTATTAAGACATTTTTCGCTGTATACATGGACAAGCAAACATATTTTTCCTTCTATTGAGTTAACGAGACGTCGAGGGGGTGGAAATCGCCACATCTGTAAGGGATGGAATATTCAACCCTTGGACCCGCACCCCGAGGGTTCTGAGCCTACCTTAACAAATTTTCCCTTAAGCTTAACTCAATGTACTGTTTATCAAGAAAACAAAATCCCTTTGAAGTTTTTGTTGTAAGTTCTTGGCAAAAATCTTTGAAAATTTTCTTTGATGCTTGCTTTATTTAATTAAACTATATAGCAATTAATTAGGAAGCTGGCTGGTAAGAAACTGCGTTTATTATGTCCTAAGTTTAATTAAAAATAACTGTAAGTTCAAAATTTGAAAATTTGCAAGCCGTCATTGGTTTGTTGACTCCGTGACGAGCGACCCATATTCGGTCGCCACTATTTTTCCTCAATTTGCAGAATGATGCAAAACGTTTTCTTGATTGTTGTTGAATATTTATAACCGAAATTAGATATGGTAACATTATTCAGCGTATATACGTACGTACTATAATCAGTAAACAGTAATCCTCTACCTCCATACTTCAATTTATTAAAATTGACAAGATCCTTAAACAGTGACATTGTCAACCAAATGTCCGAATGCATTACAAACGTAGTTACCAATCGAATCAAACATAACGCAATCAAAAACTAAAAATACTCAGATATCAAGCATTTAAACCACTATAAATCTGAAAGCACTTAGTGAGCGCTAAAACTGACGCGATGTCGCTTTCGAAAAAAATAAAAATTCAAGCAAAAAGTCGCTCGACACGCGTAAAAGTAAAAGAGGAAGCGGGGAAAAAATCAATGCCTGCGTTTTATGTTCTATGCGTGTGACAGATCCGTTGTCATGGCGACCGTGATGGGGACGCAGCGCGGCGGGAAAAAAGGTCGTATGTCAAACGCGAAAATAACAAAATGGCCGCTGCGTTTACCGCGCAAAGTCGCGCCCGCAGCGGTGCGTTCGCGTTTAAGCTTTTATTGTTTTCGGAAGTGGAGTGTGCGTCGTGCGAACGAGACGCAAGATGGGGTAAGGGATCCGGTAATCGATATTACGCACTTTTGTAGCAATGGAATTGGCGCGGCACGATGCAAGAAACGTTTGCACGCGTTGCAACTACTTTAGAAATTTTGATCTTACTTTTTCTTTACTTTGGTTCACTCGCTTTAACATCTGATTAAAGTTACAAGTTATAATATTTCTTTTACCTAATGACATGACAACATACAATATCGAGGAGGAATTCATAATCGGCGATATTAATTACAATTTTAATGAGTACCAGTCGAGTCCAACATTGTAAATTAGAAAAAAACCTTCGTATCGTTTGCCAGATGGCCGTATAGTTAATTATAAATATTATAGATGATAGAATATGACGTTTGCACAGAAACTGCGTGTTACAAGCGTGGGTGGGTGAAATTCTGATGAGTCACTTAGTACGGGGCGGTGTGGTGGACGCAAATTCGAATGTTTCGCGGAAAAGAAATGTTTTTCGGTTCTCGGTATTGTAACAATGTGAAACGTCATTTATGTTGCTCATTCGGTAAATTCTGATTAGCAAAACAGTTGGGACGAGGTTGAGGGTTTATAAAACGAATGAAATGATAATCGCTTTAAATGGGTAGTTATGGATATATCAATTTTATTTAATTATAATTTTAATAACAATAAATTCAATAAATAAATAACAAATTCTTTAAGCAGGATTGTTTAAAAGTATTTCATAAATCTGTTGATTCATCGTACAGTACAATTGCTTAAGTTATTTCTATAAATATTCAGAGAAAGACACAAGTTCGGAATAATATAGTGTCCTAACTTTGAGTACTAAAAACTGTCGTTAAATTTTCACTTCACTAAACTTTTATCTACAGGTTTTCTTGGAAACCACAGATGGTAGAAGTATTCTGTATGTGTAATATGTTCGTATAGAATAGAGTTGTATGTGTGCGTGCTTGATGCATGAATTATGTTGTATTCGGGTCACATTTTATAAGGAAACACTAAGCAACTGAATCTGTTAACGGAACTAAACATTGAGGGAGGTTGTCTTCAGTGTTTTGTTTCAATATGTATATTGTTTGACAGATAAAGTAGGTATAAACATAAATTGTTGTGATGCCATGTTAGTAATATCTGTTGATAACAAATCTGATTTCTGTTTCTTTCTAGAAATTAAATAATATTAGTTCCAAATAATGTAAAAAAAAACTGATATTTGAATTTAAAATAGAGCTTTAAATTTGGTTTACCTTGATTGAAGTTGGCTTTTTAAATTATCTCAATAATACTGGAATTTAATTCAAAACATTGTAAATGTTTCATTAACAGATAGGCATAAAAAATGTGCTTTATCGAAATACATTATAACGATAACTAATTAAGAGCTAATTCTCTAATACTTCATTTCATTGTACCACAACTGAAGCCTATAGTTTTTACTTTACACAAATCTGAAACCTAAATAAATATGTTCCCTTTACTCCATGGTGTGAAAACAGTCCTTACATTGAAAAGCCATTGGATACAGCACATCGGTTGGAGCGAAAGTAAATAGAACGTTGGCCTACATCGAGAATATCTTCTGTATACGCGAACACCCGTGACAGTTTATACGGCGTTATTAATTAATGTTGATGCAGTTATTGGATGTAAATATAGAAATAAATGGTGTTGTGTGTAGAAAGAGGAATATTGTTGTATACCTTAATGGAGTTTGTTAAAATGCTTCCGCGAGGGATTCAAAACCTAAAAGAGCATTGTAGGACAGTTTAGGGTGCATTCCAAACACCCCATATTCAAAATGCGATAATTGATATAAATATTTGTAGGAAAACATCAGGTATTAGGGTTAAAGCCTCGGTTTCTAACACGTACAAGACGAGGGGATCATTAAAATGAGTTCGTCAAGTGTCCCATCTCTTAGGGACCACGGGGCACCTAGCAGGTTACGCGGAGGGGAGACTAGTGCACCGAGCAGCACATGCACTGGGGACAAACCCTCTTTACACCTTACGTCCTGAACGCAAAACAATCGGAAACATCAACCTGTCGCGAAATGGGGACCAATGTCGCTCCCTCTTAACCAAATTGCGTAATAATTTTATTAACCCTTTCCTAAATTGTAACCTTCAATTTTAACGCTCTCCCCAGGTTTTTAACTCTACATGAACGCAGAGAAATACACCAGAATGAAATATACAATAAATGTAACGCGAGTTCAGAGTTGTTGTAAGTTGTAACGCATCTACGACGCGGCAGCAAACTTGTACCGATCGATAGAACGCCAACGCGAAAGCTCCAAGTAAACAGATCGAAGCTTTGAGCGAACTCCGAATCGAATCCCGCCAAATGCAACGACAGCTGTGCGTAGCCCGTAGCGCGCGTAGCCGGCCGCGCGGTGTAGAGGCGGCGCCACCGGGCGGCGTATTATTATTATTTGTAAACAAGCGAGCAAGCGTGTGCGGGCGCGGGGCGCGTCACGTGACCGGCCGCCATTGGCCGCACGGCAGCTGCGTCGCCGACGCGCGCGCCAGTCCGCCGCCGAACGCCGCCGCGTACACATGCACGCAGTTCGCCCCCGCGCGACGCGACACGCGCACTACTGACGCGATCGCGAACTCTGATTCCCTTTTTGTTTATTTTTCGCTTGCGTCCTTCGGACCGTTTTGTTTCCGAGGCAGCGAGACGAAGAAAAAAAGGAGGCGCGGATGGATCGAGCGAGAGAAGGTACGGAGTTCGCGTCTTACACAAAACTTTGTGGAGAAATGTGCAAGTGTTCCCAAGTAGTGGCAGAATGAGAGCTTTTGGTTTTTGTGAATTGTTTAGTTAGAGGTATATAGAGCGTCGCCAGCAGACCGTGAAGCGAGGTCCGGTGCGCGTTCGCGTGCTTCCGCCAGAGCTTTCGTTGTGTGCTTTCGCGAATCGATCCCTGTTTTCCTGCTTCGCGTTTGTTGTTGTAGCAGACAATCGGCAAACGGTGTGTCTAAGAGTAAGAGTTGTCCAAATGCATCAAGATGAAGTCTAACACTTATCTGAAGCTTATTGTATGTGTTTTGTTCTGTTGTTTTGAAAGGAGGTTAGTTGCAAAGTGTATGGAGACTTGCAAAGTTGCGCGACAGGGAAATGGGGATGTCAGGAGGCACGCTGGTGACGCATCGGCTGTCGTTGTCTGATGCGCATGATGTCACATAATTTAGACCTTAATTGTAACGAGCCAAATTGGAGCGGGAACGATTTCTATCTACTGTATTGCAGTTTGCAAGTTCAAAGGATGTTTGCAAGTGTGAAGGATGGTTTGTTTTCTAAATGTTCGTTACTTTTGTTTGTTACAAGAAGACCACGTGATCAAAGCATTTTTGCAAATGCAATCACAAATTGGCCGATGTCCAATAAACTAAGGTCAGGCCAATCAGAGACTCGAAATAAACCATTTCAAGTTGAACATCTCGGCTCATTCAAGAGCTTTACAAGTATATTTTTCTATTTAATTTTATTTCTGACGCATTTGAGTTGTTGGTCTAAAAGAGAGTAAGAAGCTTCTTTTAAGTTAACATCTCCGGGTTGCATATTTTTATGGTTTAAGAAAAAGCTTTGAAAGTAGAGTCCTTTGCATGAAAGCATGTGCTTTATTTACAACTGTGTTGGCACTGTAGATAGAAGTAGTAAACGTCCAGAATAAATAGAATCTTCAAGCAAGAAACCAGATTAGGCGGTATCGACCATATAATACATCCAGTAGCAATTTAATTTAAAATGTAGAGTAACGCTTACCACTTAGTGATGCTTTCAAACAAAGTTATGTCCATAGAACGTATCGTGTAATTTGTTTAGGTACCATCCGTTTGCCCTTTGGGTCACGAGTATGGTCTATCATTATGATACAAATATACATAGGTACTAGATTATATATACAGAGCTGTACCATACCGACGTATTTGAATCTCTTCTAACTTTTTCGTCTTGAATCGTGATCCTTTATTCGAAAATTTTACTTTGTTGAATCTTTTTGAAATGCAATACTGTTTAAAAAGCGGATAGCATCCCGTGCAACATTCAATCAATACTCTCAACAGAAAAGAATACTGTAATGTTACAAACTGTCGGAGTCGTACTTTGCTCCGACATTTTATCCACGTGTAACCCTTTTGATGCATCTCGATAATATAGCTATACACGAGATTATATCCTAGTTTTCTATATAAGCATTGGATGGCTCTACTTTTTACAGTTATTGCTTTTCGTACATAGGTGTTTTGTGTTTCCATATTTCAGGCCTATAACAATACACTGCATCGTTCAGTATGCAAGCATGGTAAAGTTTGATAATTCGGTCACCTTGCTAACAATGTGTTGAATTCAGATCGGTAAGAGTTTACAGGGTCGGAATTTTTCCTTCTCAAGTCTGTGTAGTCTATGGATTCTTCGTTGCCTGTCTGCTTTTTAGCATCATTCTGGATCTTGTTTTACAGTCTCAAGTTAACACTTGTCTTGTAGGTTTTGTACTGTATTTGTATGTAGTGTGTTTATTTCACACCGACTCTAGTTTATAGAGTCATTTAGTGCCTTAATATGCACAGATTGATACATTTAAGTGTCGGTTCGCATAAGATCCGGTCCCACGGAATAATCGAATAAATAATCTGTCTTCCTCTCGCGAATGCGATAATAGGGAGTCAAGTTCAGTGAGGCCAATGAAAACAAATAAACAAATTGGTCAATTTCGCTGGGTTAACAGTAGTATGTGATGAGAGCAACGCAACGGATTGTGCAATGCTATGCTTCCTTTTTAGTTGGTTACCGAGTTGTGTTTCCTCTATCTCGGTTTAAATTGTTTGGAGAATTGAAACTTTGGTTGTCTTTTTTTGGCTTTTTATTTCACTTTAAATGGCGTTGTTCTCTTAATGAACTTTCATTAAGAAATATGTATTAAGTATGTATTCTTCATTTAATTTCTATCTACATCTTTAAACTATTGTCATCTATAACACTACTTACCATATGGTCCATGCGTTGAATAAAACCCTTCAAGCCTAAATTCTAGCCTTAAATTCTATACATGAATATTTTTCTCCTAAAATATCAATATCGTGGATAAATCTAAAACGTTCAAACCGCGCTCCTCATCCGTCTGTAGTCTCAAATATCCCGATTATTGCCACAAGTAATATCATAAGTTGATTCATACTTTCTCTGTGGGATAATCCTCCTCTTATTGCTCCCAGCGAGCGCGACGCTTTCGCTTTAAACTCTATACATTGCTGGCTCAGTGTGTGCACAATCCGTCTAGGTAAAAGTTTAAACATCGATGTAGTGAAAAGTTTCTTGGAAATGTAATTGTGGTGGATATTTTATTTGGGTAAGGGTGAAGTCGCGACGGTGAACGCTCGCTTTTCAATGAGAATTCAGTTTTAAGTTTGTGCAAACCGTTTATTGTGGAAGTTAATATTAAATTTTTATAGTTCCAGCCAGTCTTATTTATTGGAAGTTTTTCGAGTAGCTACTGAATTAGGTATTTGCTCACGCTACTTTAGAAGATAATAGACTAGACAATGTTGTTGGCAGTTTAAAATGTGATGAGGATTGTAGAGTAACGGTTATAGAGATATCGGGGCATTTTTTAAGCTTTAAATGAACTACTAAACCGAATGTAAAGTACTCAATATTTTCTAGTAGTGATATAGATATAGATACGACGGCTGTATTGAAACTAAAGTGGTCTTAAATATAAAATTACTGACGCGACGCGACGTAAAGGAAACAATACTAAATCATACAATCATCGTCATACACATGTGACTTCCTTCAAACAATTCTATTTCATAGGTGTAAGTACAAAAAACGCTCAATTTCCGATGTCGCATCCGATAGCAAAGGCAGACGTACCAACAAAAAATTCTTTACAAAACTGTATCGACCAACTTTAGATGCCATTTTGAAAGTTTAAACTGAGTCTTTGTTCCGTTGTGTTAGAGATTAAAATTGTGTGGGTTTTTAAGGATGAAAGTGCAACAATAAGTTGGTTTAAGTCTTAAGGCATCAGAAAAAGTGGTAGTGTGGGAAAGATTGTCGTAAAAAACTTAACATCTGCCATGTCTATTGAACAGGATTCAAGTGGATGAATGGGATGGGACGGTAACTCTATATCGCGGCCTTATCATTCTAATGTTTTAAATTTGATGGAGTTTTGATATCATGTTGGTGTATTTATGCATTTTATTGTGTACTTACATGCATTTTTTTGGTTGTCTTAATTAAGTTTAGACTTTAATGGAACATAGAAATTAGATTAATTTTAAAATTATGTGACGTATGATATAATTCTAGTACATAAAGTTATAACCATAATTTACACTAAGCCACTACTTGGTTATCTAAAGTACCGGCCTATACAGAATTAAAAACAATTGTCAACACTGCGCTGATTTAAGTGTTCCTCAACATGCGGGCCTCTCTTTGAAAATGACACAAATTTTGGGAAAGACAGTAAATTAACTTTGAATAAATTGTAGTTGGAAATATGTTTATTTCAAAGCCGAACCGAGAACATTTTTTGGAAATAAAATATTAAGTCCCAAAAAGATTATACTTTAACGATTAAGTATATGTATATTAGATGAGCTTGATGTAATGTAACTAGTTAGTTGCGATCATCATCAGCTAAAAATTACAAAATTGAAAAATGTCTTCATTCAGCCAAAGTACAGATCATACAATTATGTTGAAACTAGCTGCTGCCCGCGACTTCGTCCCCGTGGTTAGAAGTTATGATTTATACCTGCCCTGCTTTTTTCACATTTTCCATTGTATCTTCGCTCCTATCAGTCGCAGCGTGATGGTTTATAGCCCTTCCTCGATAAATGGTCTATTCAACACAAAAAGAATTTTTCAATTTGGACAACAAACGTGGCGTTCAAACAAACAAACAAACAAACAAACAAACTCTTCAGCTTTATATATTAGTATAGATAGAAACCTTCACATTTTCAAAGAGTTTAGAGTAAGACTTAAGTAAACACAACAAAATGCTAAATTTTTTCGGGAAATTAATGACTTTCTAAAAAGTACTTACTAAAGAAACTTATAAGTTTATTATAAATACAGATCCTACATATAAATTCAAAACGTAACTAACCACACAGCTAAACTAAAACTGTCGTCGAATAATACTTGTATAAAATAATAGAGCAAGGATTGAATCCGCATCGCGGCAATCAAACTGATGTACACATCCTGCCTGCTGTGTCATTACGGGCTATTGATGTATTTGTGTGAGAAACCACTTGTGAAACTATTACTATATGTTGCGTATTCTCTTTGAGTTTGTTGAGAAAATCAGTTGTTTAATAGGGCTTTGGAAAGTTTATGTAAAGTTGTGAAATTGTAGGGTAGTGTGGTCTTGCATGCGACTTTTTCTCTCGGAAAAAGGAAACTTTTATGGATGTTTCGTTGTCATTCTGAACGTGGAAACCATTTTTATTTTTGAAATTAGTAAGAGCGTATAAAGCTACTTTAATTTGAGAATTTTAGCTTTCAAATAAAAGCAATATCTCGTACACAAGTCAAATTTGAAAATAAAAAAAAATTAATGTATTAAAACAAGTGTGATGAATTTTTAGTAGTTACTGGTGTCCAGCTCAAAGTTCTAGTGGCCGATGTTTTTTAAGTACGGAAACTTGAGTTTGCGATCTGAAATAGCTTTTGCCCAATTTTAGTAAGCTATTTGTATGCCTAGTTTTTTATATTATATTGCGACATGATTACAATCACTTAACGTAGGCATGAGTAATATCTAAATTGCCTTATTTGGAAAATGATAAAGATTTTCTACAAAATTTAAAGCATTTAGGTGTCAGTCTTTTGGATTTCGTTAAGATACTAAGATAAGATTAATTTGCGTTCATACAAGCTTTTAATGAACAAGTTTTAAATGTCTTTACTTAGTTTTTTAATTAGTCAAGTTAATATAAAAGTTATACTCTACATTAAACAAGCATAACTACTTACCTGTTAATACATTTCTTGATATCTATGTATTTTTTATCTAAGAGCGTTCATTGCTATTTAAATAGAACCCTCAGATGGAGAAAAACAACTCGGAAGGGAATGGAAATTACCCTAGTGAGGGAAATTACCCCAGTGTTGCTATAGAAAAAAATCCAAAGAATATATCAATCAACATCGGTAATAAACTACCCTTACCTCATTACATCTTGATCAAAGCCAATCATAGTTACAATAAAATCCCTGTGAACATAAAAAATATCTAACAAATAAATCTCGTCCATATTTTCCAATCAAACGTCCAATTAATTGGCATCCCGTGACGTAATATCAACAGTTGGTTTTGCAACCCGTTGCAAGGGATTACAAATGATTGCGCAACCACTAGTTGCATATAGGCCTTTTATACAACCCCCTCATTGCCTTTCAATTAAAAATAAACAATTAAAGAAAAGATACAAATTTCTTCGTTCTAATTAAAAAACGATGGCCGTTTTAAAACGATTGGTTGTTGTTTATGCGTTCCTAGTGTCAATAAACGAAAAAAAAAAATAAATATGAGGTTCCAATTCGAAATTTAAATAAAAGAACACCATTAAAAGTAAAGTTAACAGCCAGTAGCTAAGTACCAACATAATGATTTTATAATAACTTTTTAATAAAATCGAAGGAGTTGATTATCGATTAAAATGTAGCGACTACTTACAGCGGCCATCGATCCGTTATCTGTAGATTAATATCAAGGAATGATCACTTCGGCCGAGATATCGGTTTCCTGTGCAGGTATTATGCTAAGCGGATGTTACACAGTACACAGCTGTTAAGGAAAAAAATGTTCAAATAGGTTTTAGTTTCTTTAAGATATTTTTGTATTTGTAGTTTGTGAGACTTATGATGAGTGTCGAGTTGTAGGTAAGGCTTTTTTAAGTAAAGGTTTTTTCATAATGTTTAATATGCCATTGAAAATAGTCCGAAAATTATTAACGAGTCTACAAAAGCTTTATGTTTAAATCTAAGTCAAATTACATGAAAAACAGCTTTTAGAGCTTTCTAAAGAAGACAGTAACATTAATCTTCCTTAAACACACAACCCACATTCTTCATAACAATATCCAATGATTTCCGAACATCCAAACTCAGTTCGTCGCAGTTCGCGCGTCGCTACAAAAAAGCGACAACATCCGACGCTAAAAATATTCCGTATAATTGCAGGCGAACGCTGAAAGCGCAATGCTTTCGCTGCAGCGGTTGTACGGTTGCCCTTGACAACCCAGACCCAGATACTATCGCGTTCCACCCACACATGCTCACACACGCACACTGCCACACTGATCCTGGCTACACGGACACACACGCAGCTCGTAGCTTCGTACACACACGCGGCTGCTCGCGTTCTGAAGTGAGCTTTTTAATTTTTTTTTCGAGAAACGCTCTTTGTGCCCGTCTACAAAGAGTTTTGCCTGTGATTACTAGTCGGGACGTTTTGTAGTGGCGGTGATGTAATGCGGAATGATTTTTAAAGTTGCTGCCAGACGGGATTCCTTATTTGAATGCTAGAATGTCAAAAAAAACGTCTTTCGATTTTTAAACTCCCTCTTTGCGTAGTACTTCAGTAATAAAATTCCCATCAACAATTTTCAAATTTAAAGAATGTTATAATGTCTGTGCAAGTAGACTTTTAAAAACAAATTACGTCATTCCCATTTCGTTAGCTATGATTAAATGTAAGTCTAAAACCCATTAATTTAATGTTGATAGGTAACGAATCATACAATTCTAAGTCCCACAGGAAAATACAACTAAGTACTTGAGGGGAGGCGAAAAAGTCGAAACAAGCAAGTTGCAATTTACTCCCTCTTTGTGCACGAAACAAAAGGCATTTCTTTTGATGCGTAGCCTATAGAAGTTACTTCGATACGGAAACTTTTATAATGAGAACATTTAATCAATAATTTAATAAGCTTGTTCATTGGTTTCCTTTAAAAGAAATACCGCATTCTCTCTAAATAACGTTGTCAAAATCAAAATTTAAAAGCAATGTTTTCTTTACGATGAGTATGAATTAAATATTTACTTAGCTTTCTATTTTTTACCTGACTTAATATTTTTACACATAAAAGCTGATTATTTACTTTTTGTTACAAAGTCTAGTTACTGGCACATCACAATGAAACATTATTTTAAAACCATTTAAAATAAATGTGTTAAAAATAAAGAAATAAATCGAGAATTCCAATCATAACGAACTCGTTCACGTCACGTGTCATTGTTGATTGTTTCTATTTTCAAATTGATATAAAAATATCTTTGGTCCAATTATAACAACGGTTTGACGTCACAATGCCTACTGCTAATGAAGTTCCAATCAATCTCGATGCGCACTCTTGTTCTATATTTGAAATACAGGTATTACTTACCAGGTATATATTTTGCTACTTTAGACTATAAATATTTTGCTTTCTTTTATAAAATATAGGAACTAAAGATACTGTCTGAACTCAATAACTAAAGTCATGATTAATTAAAGAACCTAAAAATACACAACCTATTTATACAAAGAATTAAAAATAAATTCCAAAAATATGTATTCTAAAATTATGTCTCATCGAATCTCGATCAGTAGGAATAGACAGTTTTAATTTGAAACATTTCAAAAATAGTACGCCCTAAAATAGTGTAACCGAAATAGAGCGTAGCATTAGGCACTATTGCCGTACCCTTCTATTTATAGATATTGTTTACACCCGTATTATAACACTACCAAATTAAAAAGCCACGAAAATATATTACGCAGACGCGTGTTTAAGTCTCCAGAAATTGGTCGGGTTATAAAAGCTCGCATTTTATTGTTGTTCCATAGACATTTGGTAGTTCTCATATTATGTTGTCAAAAGTACAAAGAAAAGTTGTAAACGAAGTTATAAATGGATAAAAATAACTGGCGTTGCAAATGTTTCGGTAAAAATATTTTGCAAGAGCATTCCTTATTCAATATAAATTAAAAACCGCTATTTAAAAAACATTCTTTCAATTTTAAATAAATAATATTAATGTTAAATATCGTTTCATTTAATCAAATTCCACTTTCGAATTCCATAACGATTTTTTTTAAATAATTTAAGAACATAATTTTCAGGCTGATTCCGCAACATTATCTAAATTCCCAAAAAAATATTACATTAGATTAGAAAAAAACACATTTATCTTGTTTCTTGCAAGAGCTTGCACGCACGGTATCGGGGTCAGGTTGACGGGGTGCGGGGTGTGACGTCACAGCTGCGAAATGTTACCGGCATATGACAACGTGATTATCGCGCACCGCCGGTTTTATCAACGCACATTAACGTTGCAAACGATTCGCTAATGTTAGTTGGGATGAGGTGTTGGTGTTTATCTATTAAGATGTGTTACCTTGAAGGTTGAACGTGAATTTAACTATTTCATGTAGCATTTGTATGTATACAATATGGTTACACAAGCAAAGATTTCGTTTTCTTGTAACAAGAAAGTTTAGGGAATAACCCTGCATCTGATATTTACAGGTCTTGTGCATTTACTGTATTCAAAATAAACAATCTTATTTGAGAACCTGAAGTATTCGATATAGTACTTTGAAATTGGAATATTAAATATACATATAAAGGTAACTTATAGTTTTAATGGGATTTGTTGGGTAGTATAGATTGTTCGCGCCATTGCATCGATTCACGAGCAATTCAAAACAGAGTCTCGCGCATGCGCGTCCCTCTCGCAGTAAACATGTCGAGGCCTGCCCATAACTTGTGAAATTTCTTACCTCCCTATATTCTTCCCTGTTCACAATTTACATCATTCGCTTACCTATAGTTATAACACGTATTTTCAATGTTTTTCCATTAAGTTTGGTAATGTTGTTGTGTTTGTTCGCAGATTGGTGCCGGCCGCGCGGGTAACCGGCCCCCACGTCGCCTCATGCGCCGCAGCTGATACACGTTCAACCAAAACCCACGAAACCCACAAACCAAAGCCTCCAGTCATATCTTTCGTTTCGAAAATCTAAATATAAGCACTATTTTTTTAACCTTTTAACGAATCTAAATCGTAAATAGTATACGCTAACTCCCAAACAGTACAAATTAATTTAAGTCTGAAGTGATCGGTATTTACAATAAAAAAAAGCCTTGAACGAGCGAAGTTAATCAACCAACGACCAGTATTTAAACGTTCCAAAATAATAGAAATCGTTAAACGAGTGCACAAATATTTTATCGATCGTTAAAAAGTATAATACGACCCGAGTCCTCGAGCATTTTGTAAAAAAGTCAGCCAAAGATTTTATAAACCTTTAGACTTTAAGAGTTCGTGTAAGTTCAACTGCCTCTTATTAAGGATTTTGATATTTATTTCTTAGTCGGATAACGAAGATATTGTGATTAGTTTTAGTGTAAACCAGTGTGCCGTATAACCGTAACATTAAGTGCTATATAGAATACAGAACGTTGTGAAGCCGAAGGAGCCACGTCACAGAGTACAAATTGTAAGTTCCAGTGCAGTTCCGAGTGTTCAGTACAACAATAGACTTAGAGCTTATTTTTGTAAGAGTTTATGGTGTTGGACGCCATGAGGCACCGCCGCGGGAGGGCGTCATGAGCGACGCGCTCCGGAGCGAGGCCAGCGCTGATAGCGCACACCTACCGCCGTTCTCCACCTTCGGCGACATGGAGAACGAGCAGCGGATCCTGACAGCCGACACGCGGCTCCTCGACCCCGCCTGGGAGTACTACGAGCGGACCGGCGACACGGTCTCCGTCATCGCCAGCCAGCCGCAGTACCGGCCCTGGGAATCGATGCCCATCACGGTGCATTCCAAGGACTCTATTCTACGGGCTGGCTTTTCGGCAGCACTGGACTACCAGCCCGTGACACTGCAGCCCATAACTAACAAGCTGCCGTCCTTCCAAAGCCAGTTCCAGACATTTCCAGAAACTTCCGTGATACCTGAGACGGGTCTGCCTAGCGTGACCCCGGTGCCCGTCACGGCAAGCCCCACTCCGAGCGCGAGCCCTAGTCAGTTAACCCAGCTCACGCAACTCACGACGCCGTCTTCGCCGGCGCATCTCACCACGCTGGCGCAAGTAACGCCTTTGTCGACCACCCTGACAACATTATCACCTGTAAATGCAACAACATTCCATACTTTAACGGCAGTCAATGCCAGAAGCTTCCCCATCGTGCCAGCGCCCTTGCAAGCAAGAGAACTGGCTCCAGCCGGACAAGCATATATTGACGACCGGCACATACAGCTATACCAACCAAATATCGCCACAATAAACGCGTATCCGACGCAAAACGGAATCTTACACCAAAACGGAACGCTGCTACATCAAAACGGAAGCTTATTACAGAACATACAAAGTCCGACCGTGGTTCATGTGTTGAAAAACGAGCCTTTTGATGTCAAAGCGCTGCAAGACAAGTATACGCCGAACGGGCTTCACCATAGTAATTTCCAGAATCCGATGTTGATTGATAACAGTTATGAGAAAAAGACGAATGGTTTTGGAAATGGTACGTCACCGACAAGATCGGACTTTAGGAAGAAGGAGCGACGGAAAATGCGCGCGAATAGTACGGAGTCTGACGGGTCTAATATGGAAGTAGGGTCAGAGAGTAGCGGGCAGGTCGCGGCCGTGTCGTCCACGGCAGGGTTCAAGTCGCCGATGCACGGCGCGCCGCCCATGGCCACGGGACCGATGGAGCTGGACGACATCACCAGTGAGAAGCAGGTTAGCATTATATATTTTACTTAAAAGTAGTTAATGAATCTAACAGTAATACATATATAAATCCCCTTAACTTTTTCGACTTCACCATTATATTACTTCAGTTGCTTTCATAAGTCATTAATTTATGTACCACAAATGCAAAGAGAACGATATGTAATACAAAACGTAGGCAAGTTGGAAAGCAACACAATAAAATCGGAACGACAACTAATCTCCCTTCCCACGAATTGGCGAATTGCGTAAACAAGACGCCGGGGAATCGCGAAAAGCCCACTGTATATTCGACGAAAGATATAAGAATTCTCAGAATTTTCATTCAGCTACACGCTACGAAAGTGGATATTCGAGAGAACCCGAAAAAGAGAAACTTTTCCCGTAATTCCACCTTTTATTATTCTCGGAGCAGTTTTTATTCTCGGTCTTGAGTTTCGAAATGGCCGAACTCCTTGTCTTCGCGGCTATAAATTTAATAGTTAGCCGATTCTCTTGCTCCGCCAATAAATTAACTTCCTCTCTCGTTTAAAACACAAATTAAAGTCGGGCGATTTACGCGTGTCCTGCTTAGAAAATTTTATGACTTCGAAATTTAACAGCGAATGCAATTAGTCGGCAGTTTTGAAAAGCCCTCGATTTTAACGGAGTTTGTGCGTTTTAATTGTGGCTCGTTTTGTGGCTTTAGCATTACTTGTTAAGTGGAAATCATTAACTCAATGCTTATATACTTAGTTTTTCACTTTTGGCGTATATCCTTAGTTTAGCGCCAATACGATAACTTTTTTTATAATCATAAAATAATGGCGGCAAATTATTATTTTACGATTTATTTAGAATTGATTCCGTAGTTATGTCCGTAATAAACTGTGGTTTTTATATTATCTGCAATAATAAAACACAACTATCTTTAATAAGTGTTTCTAACATATGTAGAAGACCATTAGCCGAACATATTTTCTATAATTCCTTATAATTGATGAAGCAGCAGTTTGTTGTAAAAACGTATCTAACTGCTAAGAACTTTCAAGTCTTACTTTGACGACATTCTTTGCGCAATAAATGTCAGCGTTTCCTAGTCTAATAACGAACACCTTTGCTTGCGCGCAGCTGTCTCTAGAGTGGTGACTAATTATTAGAGATGCGCCTCTATTACTCGATACTACACGTTGAGTGATCGTAAATCGATAATCAGTATCGATTGTTGTTACTGTGAATTATGGGGCTATAAATGCTTAGTACCATTTTAGTTAGTTACAAGCTGTTTGCATCTGATCGATTTTTGCTGTATTATTTTATTTAATTGATGTGTTTTATCAATTAGATGGTCTAATGGCCATTAGTCATAAAGGCATGCTCTAATTGGACGGATACGGCAAATTCAAATAAATGCAACGGTCTTCACGTGAGAATTTCAAATACTCGAAGTTGTTTTCTTTTAAAAACACCTTTTGCTTGTTAAAAATATAAATTATAAAAGCACATTCCGTTAATTCCTGACAAATCGATAAGATAGTTATTAGACTATCGATTTGAAATCGAGTAATTTTTAATTGAGGCAATGACTCGGCTAAAGAATTTGATAATTTAATTTATGGGGTTCAGCTGCCGTGCCGTTGATTTAATATAGATGGTAATCTGAGTAAACATAATATCACAGTTGTTTTCATAAACTTTTACAATAATTATTAGGAAATTAAATTATTGGCTTTATTTGATCCACAACGTTTGTTTTAATACCTACGTTCTAAATAATAAGTATAGTACAATTTTCCTTATTTTACCATGGTAAAAAACCTCCATAGAACATACACTCAGATTTCATCTCTATCGAGTGGAAAATAGATCACATTTTCCTTTGTCTCATATCCATTAGTCATTAAGGGAATGAGTCAAACGGGGAAATCCAGAAAGTTCCTAGAAATACTGGCAAACATTAAGAATGGCGGGAAACTGTGATATTCTGATAATATATAGCTTTTCGACTTAGATTATGACGTAAATTTTGTTTCCCTTCATTTTCGAGCCATTTTCGTAGTTACTAGGAAATATATTTACCTCTATAGTAAGGTTATACCGCCATCTTGAATTTTCTGTCATAAAAATATTTATTTTCTAATAAAGTCATGTTAATTGTTCATTTGAATTTAAATAAGTATATAAAGCTATTCGGTGTTTATGGCTCTATTTTATTTCAATATAATTGGAGGTGATATTTAAAATTATTAGCTTATAGATAATATTCTAGACTATTTATTGTTTCATACTTATGATAGCTTATGGTACGAATTACATCTGTTGACGTATTTCATGCGGTCTATTTTCCATTATAACATAGTCCATAGACTATAAAGGTTACTTCATACAAAGCAAAGGCATGCTTGCGTTCTGCCAGTCGGCTTAATTAAAATGTAAAAACAAACATCTGCAGGATGAGTGGGCGATTAGAATATTTCTTAGGTGCTAATAGATAGGAATACGTTTTTTACGAGTAGATGTTAGCAATTTAACATAAATGCGGTTAATTTATTAAAACCATCTTGTTTCGAGCTGGTTTATTTTAATATGAAATGAGCAAATGCAAGAATGATTATTTAACATTAATTAAAAGTATTAATTACTGACAGGCCAGTCTTTTACAGAAAAAAAACTGTTTTCTTTCTAAGATTATCGTCTAAACAAGCGTTTCCGAACGAATTTGAATAGAATTTCATATTTAAATAATCGTCAGCTGTTTGTCGGTTCCACAATCGGTTGGTTCCGATCATGAGCCGAGATAGCACGAACGTTGCACGAATGAAATTGCACCAAATATAATGGCGGCCGCTCTTCTTACCGTATCACAGCTGTTACGTTTTTTATTGTAGTGAATTAATTCGCGTTGTAACGTAATTTAAATTGCATTGCGAAGTTAGATTAAGGGTAATTTATGTGCGAAATAAAATTGGTACCGTCCCGTGATATGTGCTGACAAACGACGAACTTACAAAGCAGTACCTATCCATGTTGGGTCAGAGTGTTTTCACAATAGTTGATCTAATGACCAAAGATTCAAAGGGCCAAAAATATTAGTAGTAATTCTATTGAATGAGATGGATTCGATTGGATGCGTCTGCGCAGAACCGAGACGAGTGATTACAAACGCGAAATTCTCCGAAATTATTGTCTGGTCAGTAATTGCAACGTCCTTCTTTAACAAACATTTGTAATGTTTTTATCTCCTTCGAACACACGTTTTGTACATATAAATGTATAAAGAATGTTTGCCAAACGTTTGGCGTATATTCTGGCAAATGTTTGTAAGGGTTCGTGAATGAACCGCACACGCAACCAACGGGAATGCGATCTGATATGAGTGTAACTGTAAAATATGACTTAATGAAGAGTTTGAAGTAGTTTCTTGGTATTACATTAAAAATGCTTTAACTTCATTTCATTTGGACTCAATATAATAAGAAAATTGCTAGCCGTCCTATGTGGAACAAGGAAATATGTAGCCTTTTAAATGGTGAAGTCGAAACCAACCAAACTTAATTTAAGAAAGATTTTACAATAAATTTCCATCTACTTTCTAATATATAACAATTTTTCCTAGCTTTCATACAAACAATATTCTCTTTAGAAACTGATTTTAATAATAAACAGTACTTTCGGTCGCAGACAAAGAAGAAACGAAAGCGTTGCGGCGAGTGCATCGGTTGCCAACGCAAGGACAACTGCGGCGACTGTGCTCCGTGTCGCAACGACAAGTCGCACCAGATATGCAAGCAGAGGCGGTGCGAGAAGTTGACCGAAAAGAAGGTGAGTGGGAAACCTTATATAGCCTTATTTGATTCATAACTGTTTAGAGGAATCGCCGGTAAAAGTTCATTTGTTTATATTGATAGAGCACCGTCTTTTGTAGGTGATTTGAATTCTACAATAACGGATAGGTTTTGAATTATCGTAAACTACTGAAAATCGAATTACTCTCTTTAATGATGCTACTTCTTGTAGGTGAATTGAACACTAAAATTAGGCAAATCTTAATAGTTAATGGTGAAAGATTTAAGAAAGCGTCTTTACTTTTAAAATGATAACGATACGAACTAAACTATACATAGTTTCGTTTATAAAAACAATGTAATTAGAAACGTTCTTTTACCAAAGAATTTATAGATTCTGCCATACATATCACATGTCAGATATGCTTCATTACTCCAATAAGGAATGTGCATAACATAACATAAATATGAACGAGTCGGGGCAAACATAAAGCATTTAGCGACGAATAATGAAGTTAGTGTCATACAAAATAAACAACCAGTTGATGTTTTAAACAGGCTGTAAATAAATTATATCCTTTCTTTTATCAATGACTTCAGACCAAGGCGAAACTCCAATGTACTTCCAAGAATTCGTTTCAAAAAACGCTTCAATTTCAATACAATATTTTATACATTCGGATTCAGATAAATTTCATAAAAAAAAATGTGTTGAATAGATTTGCGAATGACGCAAATACCTCGTTGTCGCCTTGTCATGTCATTTGCATTAATTTATACGATGGAGTGGCGGACATCTTGTGAGCGTATTCTCGACAAGATGGCGGACGGTCTAATATGTGATGCGACATGTAAAGTGGCGCGTGTCATTCAACACAGATAGGAATTTAAATATCGAATACAATGTTATAATACTGGCAACTTACAAGATTGTTGTCATTACCTAAGTGCCAAAAAAAATTAAACTTTCTTGCGACGATATTTTTAATGAAAATCTCATCTTAGATTTGGGGAATATTATAATCATACGCATAAAATCATGCCTAATCATTAATAAAAAATGTATCATCAATTCAAAACAAACAGAAAAATAGGCTGATTAACATAAAATAGCAATGAAAATATAACAGCGGGATTAATAGCCCGTGTAAAGAGCATTCGCATACTTCGGGCTATGGATACCAACATTTTGATGATATCTTGTGTCTTTATAATTAGGTCGCATATATTAAAGATACTTGACAGTTAGCTGTATTCTAAATATTGAGCTTTTCAAAGCCTTCAAATTGGGAATATCGCGGAAAATACATTTTGATTGGATATTCCAAAGATGTACCTACAATAAGATTTTCAACAATTTTATTGCCTCATATTAAAAACAACTTATTTTTTTGCATCCGAAAGGTGACATTATGTGAGTATTAAAACAAGACATAAAAACTTTTTACGTGTTATTTTACAGTAAGATTAAGTCATTATTTAAAAGTTATAACCGATTTTATTTATTAAAATAAAAGGGACATCGAAGTTTCAAGAAATCTTAAAAGTGCTACAATACAGTTACGTGAATAATTATCCAAGTGACGTCAAGCCAGTAATTGGCGGGGTAGTGCCCGTAATGAACGAGTAATAGGAATTGGTTTACCCCTAAACAATTATCAGGGTGCATCTAAATCAATTAACATGATAATCTTCACGTAAATTACACAATTCGTACGAAAAATAATTTTGCAGTAATTGAGCAATTACGGATTTTACTTTATGCATGCATAAAACTAAAAAGCAGTAAAGAAAGTCTTTTGACTACTCTAAGTCTAGTATGCTTTGATTGGTAATCTTTGAGTTCAATGATATTATCAGAAATGATCAATGAGTTTCAGCACATAGAGGTTACAAATCTACAAAGATATGCAGTCACAAACTTGCGTTTGCAATATCAGTAAAAAAAACTCATTTCAATAACCGACCAGCAAAAAGACAAAGTATTCCTTCTATATTTAAATATGAATTAAGAACGTTGTTCTTTTATTTTTCATGATGGCGTCATATTGTGTTTTAACGACAAAAATGCGAATAAAGTCTGTCAGATGTAAAATTAAAATTCGCAACTCGACAAGTGATTATCTCGGAAGCTCGGTCACTGTCGTCTGCTAATGATCCAATACTTACTGTTTTGTACTTGAGTTTTTAATATTAAAATCTTACGTGTTGCATTTGAAGAAAATGTAATGGATTTTTAGATATCTACTGGTGTTTGATGTTGATGATAAAAAGATGTGAAAGCAAGCAAAACAATAAAATAAAAATTATCAAAAAAGTCCTTACCTAAAATTACTGAACATATTTAAAAAAACCTTTTACTATCATACTCTCCTAAAAATTGGCCTTGGAAACAAAAATGTAAATTAACTCGAAAATAAATAAAGAAGTCAACATAATCAAGGCTTTATCTCCTTATTAAAAAGCTATACCAACGAGAGTACCCAGTGAAATTGGTCGAATACTTTTTTTCGAACAACGGTAACCGAAAAAAGTTTTTACCAAAGAAAGTGCGAAACGAGAAACGTACTTGACTTAATTTACGATTATAAGTTACCGGCTGCGAAGTAACTTTAGCAAATTAGTTTTAAAACAAGCACCGTAAAGCTTTCGGGGGAGCCTCCACCTTCAAACAAGTCCAGGAATTACGTTTATTTAAAGCCTACTTTGAATAAGGACTAGAGTTGCCGGGAAATACCTTTTATAGGACCATAATAACTGAAATAAGACCTGAAGGTACAAGATTAAGGGAAGACTAAAGCTTATTGTTTTTTGATGATAACTTATTTTGCTCATAATGGCGGAATGGTTTGGAGTATTTCAGTGTTTTTACTCCTTTAAAATAGAATGTAAAGCCTGAATTGTGTTTAGGTAAAGCTGTTTTACGATGGCTTACAATATACTTATGTTTTATGCTTTGTCTTTGAGTGTTAGTAGCGAAAACTATTGAAGATACTATTTTAAAGTTAATGTTACTAGATAATTCGATTTCAAAATATGTAGTCAAAAACCTGAATTTCAATATAATTACTTAAAATAACTGGGTAACTTAAATTACTACTCAATTAATCGTTACTAAACGTGACACTGATAATAAAACCTTTTTTTAAAGTTGGCACTACTTTACAATAATGGCTCTAGTTCCGTAGCCGGCCTATTTCAAACAACTGCCTAACTTCTAACATGGGTACTGGAACTGAACTTAATTTATAGCCTTTCTCAAGGTTCATTACAATTAAAATCTGGGATAAAGATCGTTTAGAACTACTTTTTTTCGTTAAAACGTTGATTTTAATTCGTTGAATCTTGCTAACGCTGATCGTATCGAACAAATGTCATGAATTGACGAATCAATTACGTCACATGTCGCTACATGCGTCTTGAGATCTCTATTCGTGACTAGACTATCATGTTGTAACACTGTTTAGGCCTGACCAGCCTCATCGATAGCCAAAACGATTGCATTATGATCAGATCCGAAGACTCCGAAGATATAAGTTAGCGCGCTACTAAGTCCCCAGTAACATTGTCTTTTGTGTTAAACATAATCATCTTCTATATTAGGGAGCATGTGCGATTTAAGGTGCCAATCAGTCTGAAAAATGAAAGAAAAATATATTGAAAGGTACTCATTTGTGCTTCCAAGAAAAGTATGTAGAGTAATAATTATTTAAATAGTTTATTACAAGCACTTATATCGTAAATAAACACCCGATCGCGATTGTTAATAGCACGAAATTATAGTTTTTGAATATTTTAATGGAATATTAATTAATAAGCACCATCGGGCTCCTGTAGGTTAATTGCTAAATTAAATAGGCACCTGGACGTGTTAATAAAAGTGCAACTTTGTATGACTTTTGTCTTATCTGTATGAGGCTAATAGTTGTTTTAAATGTGTATATTTATGCGGTATTTACATTATCTTTTAGTTGCGAGACAGGTTTCATGTTTTTCTTTGTAACTACTAGAACATTTTTGATGTTGTTTACAAAAGTTGTTTGCGTAAAAAGTTGCGAAGTAGAGTTATGTTGTAGAGCCAAGACAAAGAATCCGGTAACTACCAAATCTAAGAAATTGAATAAAATGTGTTTTTTTTTTCTCTCAAGTCAAATTCAATAATAGATCGATACAAAAACTTTATCAACAATCAAACAGAAGGTGACATCGACCAAAACCTGAACAGAAAAAAGAACAAAAATTCAGCTGTTCCAAACATTATTTGGACACCGGTCTTTCTTTTTTTAATGTGAAAACTTTAAAAGTATTATTTATATAGTGTAGCCTAGTACGTCGGCACGCGTCAACGTGCGCGGCAGATGTGCGCGTGAGTCGGGCTCCAATCGCAGCGCGCCGCCTGCGCAAGCGCAAACGCCTCTACCTTTATCAGATCGTACCTATTGTTCGGTGCAAGGTGTTGCTCCGTGATCGACTTGCTATCGGATTGGATAATGTATCTACACTGTAATAATATACCGACATACTTCATTGGTATTTTAAACATGACAGCTTTTCATTATTTATTTATTAAGAAGTGGGTTATAAATGAAACTACACTAAACAATTTGGCATAATAATGTTGTACAACTCTGCTTTCCTCAAGAATAGTTAAACCGTTATTGCACGAAAGGATTTCATTGAAGTTAATTTCTTCTTTTCAGCAACATTAAACTCTAAAGCTTTATACCTTACCTACAATCACACGCCTTGTCCACAAGCTCAATCGGACATGTACTAAAAACAAATAAGTATTGAGCTGTTCTCATGTCGCTTTTGTTACTAAGTATGGTCAATAAAACAATTGACTGCCTCCTAATCAGCAACGAAATTAATCAGAAATGGAAAGTAGAGGGTTTAAAAAAATAACTTAAAGAGTGTTTGGTAATGGCCAGTATATATCATTTAAAACCTCATTAGTATTAACCCGTTGGTGTCCACTCCCCTCACTAATACTGGCAGAGGTGTTAGAGGTTAGGGTTCCGCTAAACGCCACCGAAGGCTGATCACACCTGATACAATCGTTTTCACACTTCTTTTTTTATTTTAATTTAGTATAATTTCAGTTGTTATAAATTTAAACTTTTGATTAATGACGTACTCATAAAAGTATTTATTTTGGAGGCACAAGAAATCTACGCTGAGCATCCAACCAAAAAATCCATTCAAATCACGCAAAAACATTTATAAAAAATCCGTCTTTGTTATCCGTACATTATCATAAGTAAAAACTATATTAATGATACCATTGAAATCACTTTGAACACACATTTGAACATTTGCGCTGATGACGTCACTCTCCATAAAAATGTATCTAACATTTGTTGTGTACCTAGACAAACCAATTAGTCAGGATAAATAGCTGACATCGAGATGCTTTTTCGTTTTATTTAAGTGGTAGTTTTTCTTTTGTGTAAAAGGCAAATTTATGTTCACCGGCCTTTCCCTTTTGCTCGTAATATTTTATTAGAATTTAGATTGGACTTGTTTATTTCATTCATAAATCTATTATACATTAGATAAGCTTTTACAGAAAAGTATTCAATAAAATTACATTAAAATAGGAGCTTTTTTACCTAATTAATATTCAAACTACAAATTTTACGAATGACATCATAATAGAGTACCGAGGGTTTCAGAATCGACCCCTAAATTGTCTCGCATAATAGTGTTTTCCACTGAATTTTCGCAAACAAATGTACAATAAACATTACCGAGAAACTTACCGATAAATCACAGCCGGTTTATCGCACATTTTAATGGCCTTTTTTTGTTTTCGAATATTCATACATTTACTCCAAACAGTATTTTTTCTCAGAGTAGGTCGCCATTATATATATAGTCGTCGTCATAGTAGCCAGAGAATACGTCGCCATCTTGAAATTAAAGTGAATTTATTGCCACGAAAGCAATTTCTGTTTTATCATAAAAATATCGAAAAACTTGAGTTTATTAAGCTTAGGATTTACGGCAAAACTTTGTTCTATTGTAATTTAGTTTCATATAAAACTAATATTGGTTGACAAACAATGAATATTTATGGATTTATAGCGCTGTTGTAATTTCTGTGCCCGAAAACAAGGTTCATTTATCTTTAATTCATGATATGGTATGATACTCGTAAACAAAACTATAACGGTACGAATAAAACTAATTGCATTAATTTAATAATGTTGTACGAAGCGATAAAACTCATTCAATACTGGTATTATCCGTTCCCAATTAATCGGAGAAGAAAAAAAAGTTCGATTTTCAAACTCGGTCGAAGAGTCCACCCACAGGCGCGGCGATTATAACGGTCGGCGGGAGTTTACACTTTTGATTTTTTTTACTTTTTTTTCGAAGCGGCACGCGCCAAGGACCGGTGATTCACGGCCTCTCGGCCGGCAGATGTTAGGCCGAGCTTTTTGTGCTATCAGCTGATGTAACGGGCAGGACGAATCGACTCGTTAATGATGCATCTTGCATGCTCCGAACTATTACGTGTAGCCTAACAGGAGTCGGGCTTGCGTAATTGTTTTTTTATCAAGCTGTATACGAGTTTCCTTAGACATTTTGCTCTGAAATTTTGTTGTCTATGGCTGACTATTTAAATGTTAACGGTTCGAAATATTTAAGCATTAAGTTTTTATGTCGGTTTTGAGTTAAACGCAACGTATCTAACACTAATGAAAACGGCAAATCTTTTATGCGTCTTTGCCTCCTTACTCTCCAAATACAAGCTATTTAATCAAGCTTATCGCCATGTGTTAAAGTTCAAAGTTGCATAACAAATACATGTTGGTTTCTGGTAACGGCAGAATTACGTTGTTCACAAAAACAAACAGGATGCAGCTCAGACGCATGTTTATGTCAAGTTATCTTTATAAATATAACTGTATTTGGTTGCTAGTTGCAGAAAATCGTCGTAATTCTAGCAAATATATCGAATACGGAACCATTGGCAGTTAGAACTCAGAATTAACCTAGCACAGGTTAGGCAAAACGTAAAAATCTATACCTTTATTTTACTAGTCGTTGTTTGTCGTATAAAAATCCTAAGCCCAGTATTAAAATATATTGTAACACCAGCAAATGTGAATGGAAACAAATCCTTTGTTAGAATAAAACAAGCCATTTCATATTCTAACTGGAAGCTCAAAGCAAACATATTTACAAATAGTTTTTTACGTTTCCCGCTATTTTACTAACAGAGCATTAGACGAGCTTTTGTTTCTAAAAAAACTATTCTATTCAGGCAACACTTAAAATATTTATATTTCAGATTTGCGTAAAAAATCATGTATTCGAAATTAGAATACAATTTTGAAACAGGAATAGAACTACTTCTTAAATGCTCCTACTATTAGGCAAAGGCATTATCCTTTCTGCCGCAAGAATATTAAAATGAATTTTAATCAAACTAAAACATACGCACGCACTAGTCATACGACGTGACAAAATAAATCTTTTCAAATAATAAAATAAAGCAAATTAAAGCGTTTCAAACATGGCCGTTGTATACGGCATCAAGAATAAAACCCTTATTGTTGGTTGATAATAAAAACTTTAAATATTAAAGCTCTGCTCAATGAAGTATTTACAAAGGACCGTTGCTTGCCATAAGACCGGTTTTCTCATCTGCATTATAATCTATTAAAATAACACTCGGTAAAGTGAATATTTTACCGCCATTTTGGATGTACCGCTGTCATTGTAAAGATGTCGGACCTCTAGAATTAAATAAAAAAACCTAGTCCTTATTTGTATTTTTGTCAATCGCCTAGAATAATTTAAGCTACATAGTTCTAGAAACTTCCACCGCCGCGCGTCGCTCGAAACGAAACGGATTGCCTGAAATGAATTTCTAATCGAAAGCCCCCACATTTATTTCAAGAAATCATCATCTACTTGCAAAAGTCCGCATTAAACGCGGCTACTGTGCAACAAATCAATACTTTTTCCTAGTAAAGACTACCCCAATGCACGCAACTAATTCATACAGCCTAGAACTCCACGGTATAAATAACTACATCTATACGACCTCTTTTCTACAACCAAACAGGTACGCACACATGCGCAACCCCAGTAACCAATCCCGGCCCAGTTTCGTATCATAAGTGTTGTTGTGTGCGTGTGTGCGTGAGGGGTGCGTCGATGCACCCTTACCACGCATCCAACACGAAACTAAAACTCGATGCAGTTTTATTATTATTAAATCGGGTTTATGTAGTTATGGTCGACGCGCTCCCAGTTATTTATTGATATTTAGATATTTCATGGGCGCACTCGGCATTATATTATTTGGAATGAAAGTGAAATTATGGCCATTGTAGATTTTTATTGTCTCTCTCTTTTATACTCACCAAATTCATGCGTTTGATAGATATAATAAATCGTAGCTGTGATAGGGATCTAAACAAGGTTTATATTTAATTTTGTAAATGGAATTTATTTACAAAATATTATAGAATCTCAAGTTAACATCGCCATTCAGTAAATTAAATAACATTGACTGAAACATAATCTTAATAGAACAGACGATTACAAATAAGAAATTACCTTTAGCAAAAGTACACTTAACTGGCACATTACAATTAAGAAAAAATAACATTCATTGCAATTCGAAATTTAAATATATTTTTTTAAAGAGACAACATTCGCACTGGCACTATAATGACGTATGCTTACGCAAGTAAGGGTGCGTTCAGAAGCAATGTGGCGGTTAATTCGCGCGTGCTCACGCATACCCCGTGCTTTAACACATCCCCGCGTGGACTTGAAGAGCTTTCAATACATATTTAAAACATATATTTAAGAACGAGTGTTTTTCTTGGTCTTGTAATGAGGTCGGGGAGATGTTGGGGCAAAAATGTTTTAAGGAAATGATTCTTTATAAAATTTGTAACATAAATTCAAGCCTGTAAATGTCCCACTGTTTGGTAAAGGTAGAAAACACGGAATATAAATTTTGTGTCGAGTAGAATCGAGAAAATATTTTATGTAATGTGAAGAATTCTTACAAGGTTATTATAAATCATCAGCAAGCACTTATGCTTGAAAATACGACCTACTTATATATAGACAAACTTCAATCTGTATCTTAATATCAGTCTTAAACTTCTGCCTTTTGGATAAATACTCCATTGGACTTACAAATCTTAGACCCCGTCATCCAAACGGTCACACATGAAAGCAACCCCAACCCTTCTTAACATAAACGTCCGTGAACATTTATTTCCAATACCTAGTCCTATATAGTTTTAAGCACGCATCATCTAGGTACACTAGTTCATACAGTTCATTAGAGACTCCCCACTGACACGCGCCGTGCATGCAGCGTGAAATACCCCTACGTCACGTCAGAGAGATCTAATTCTGCACGCGTTTGAACGCAACGCCAACGCTAACTCTGAATAATACTGTTTCGATGGGACATTGTATTCAATAACGCTTTTAATTTTCGATTGTTCTGCTATTTGAGATGCTTGTTAGTTTGCACATCTATGTAAATTTGTAATGCTAATAATAGTTTGATTGAAAATGCTTGAAAAAACAAAAGTTATTATCTTCATAATACTTACTGTAAGTGTCATTTTTATGTTAGTTTTATTTAAGATATTTGTATCAAATAGTGCACGTACTAACACAACATAAACCTCACAGTAAAATAACATGTAAAAAGAAAGTACTAGAAACAAAACACGACTCATCACAGTTACGCACTTTACGTAATTCCAACCAAGTACAGCCCCTAGGTCGAGATTTTCATTTGTGCGTGTGTGAGGCACATAGGTTATATGATAAGTGCTCCGCCCCGCTGTGGGGCAGGCCACCTGCACGCGTAACCTACAAATCTGCCCTCATGGTGCCCATGTTGCATGTAATGTGAAAATACGACCTATTTACAAACGTGAATCTATACGTATCAAACCTCTTTCCTGACTTACTCTTTGTTAATTACGAACGCATTCTTTTAACGTTCTTAGTTTGAAAACTTGATATCAGTCATTGACGGTTCTTATTTTAAATTTATGACGTTCGGTTATTACGTGTTTCAAATTTGGAACGGTTATTTATAGATAGTAACAATGATACTCTGAATTCAATGTCCTTTGATGGATTACTGACTACTTTGATGGACCTTTTGTGTTCAAATAGAGCTTTAGATGTTGAAGTGTTGCCAAAGTGGGACATTGTGTACCGTACCCATCAAGCTTATTGATCTTAAAAGAAAAATGTTCTTTGAATAAAAGTGTATTGCATAAATTAAGAATTACTCAACCAAAAATACAAAACTTAAAGACTCTTCTTGAATGAGGAGACATCGACACGTTTTCCGTGTAAAATATGTAACACAAAACTAACCTAGTTTCATAAAACTAAACGTGTTCTCATATATCATATTCAACCCATCATTGCAGAAACAACATTTGACTTCACCGCGTTCTACATAGGGCCTTATATACTGGTATATAAAGAAGGGTTGAACCCCCCTCTTAGGGGGAGAACGCGTAACCTAGTGAACGCACTCCCCAGTTAGTTATCGAGAAAAGAACTATTGTAAGGTAATTGCAATGAAATACGGATACCGCTGTGTTGCCAGCTCTTGTTCCGAAGGGTTTTAGATGTAGTTTCTTATATGTGATCTACTTTTGTACTATCTACGAATTATATTGGAATTGATCCTTTCCTGTTTCAGTTTTTCTTGTTTTTTTTTTATTGTACAGGATTTTTAATAGTTCACGAATAAAATGTTGTACGTACAGATAAAGTTATCACTGTCATATAAAATATCTTGCGTTTTACATCAATTAGTTTTTACTCCTAATAAAAAAAAATAAGGTAGAGCAAACAAACGATTAGACCGAAGGACTCTTGGCTAAATAAATAGTACCACATTCCCTCTGCACTACTAAAACAGCAATGGAATTGGTAAGCATATTTTCAAGCCAATAAATCGCATGCTCCGTTTTCTTTCAAACAAGAGCCTCAACAAATTTAATAAGCTCCCATCATGAGCTCTCCATCTTCCCTACATATTTTTCCCGTATATTTACATACACAAGTGAGTCATTGCACCACTCATCGAACAATCAACGCCAGGCTAACGACCTCGCAGCTTCAAGCCTTCCATACCCTTTCAGATCCAACCAACAACCTGTGACCCCTCACCACTCACTCCGCTCCCCTCTTTAACCCACATATCAGACGACAGAGAAACTCGCGGGGGCTCTCGCAACACTGGTGAGGGTCTAAGCCAAGTTTATTATGTGACCCAAGCACTGATAGGCAAATTGCAGTTTTTTATGCATCACTAGGGAAAGATAGGGTGCACCTATGAGTAATTGAGGTAAATAGTTCTTTGAAAGATGTATTGCAGATGCGTGTGCCGATAATGTGTCATCGTTATCGTGATTAAGGCTTTGGCGAACTTTTTACACCGTACAAGCTGAAATTGCGTCGTTCAACAAGTAATTACTGGATCATTAGGCTACTGGGTACCGAACAACAGTTTTACGTCCATACTCAAGTGATAATAACTTAAATTTAAGGTGAATACATTTACGATAATAACGTGTAAGATGTTTTTTTGCGAAGATTTACAATTTCTTTCGATGGAAGGCAACCGCTAACGCATGACCCATATAATTTATTTATCCGCACAAGACGTACTTTTTCCGTAGTATGAAACAATCGAGTTAACACTCGATTGAATCGTTCTCACGCTGAATATCGATTAGAATCGTCACATCTCGAGATATAATCGTAATTACGTGACAACTGCACGTAACTGGATCCTGGCGGGAACAGTAAAGTTTAATTTATGATTTAGCTCCGGTTTTCGAACGTCGCGTTCGCTTCCGCCGCGCCGCTTTCAAACATTGTAACGCAACACGAACGCACCTTTATTTGATTTATGCTTTTATTTTATTTTTTCATCGGGAAGGCTTGGGAAACACTTGGCGGCAGCATGTTGTAACATGAGTTACTTATCGTTTCATTGAAAATGTCTGAACCGATGATTTATATGATGTTCTCGTCGCTCCTTGACTTGATAACGTAATAAATAAGTAACTACTGCTTTGCGTACAGCTGCCGGTAATTATGCATCTATTTGAATGCGTAATGTCAAAACCTTGCTATCGATCATACAATAGACGATGACACCTTTTTTGTCGTACTAAATATCCGATATTCGATCTAAAATATCTTCTGTTCTTGTTTCTCGATTAAATAACCTAGACACAAATAGGTCAGTCAGAACAATGAATACTGAATGAATGAAAAAAAAGTCGTAAGAATGCACTCAAAGGAATTTCAAAACGGCCAATAAATTAATAATTTGTCGTTACGCGAGCATCGTGTGACCTAAAACCAAACGTGAAAGGTGTAACAATACCCCCCGGCTGTGTTTTCCCTTTAATTGATAAAACCATGAACATCATCAGTTATTACTTTCATATTTGAATACTCAAAAAAGCGTTGATAATTATCTGTCCACTGCATATTAATATGATTGGATCAATCAACCAAGTGTCAAGGTAAAAAAAACGTAATAACAACAGGGTGGGAAGGTGTATCAAAAATGATGTGTCGAAATTTGGAAATCGAACTGAATTAAATTCAAATAGGATTCCAATTAATCATAACCAGTAACAATTTTACTTTCTTTTTCCTATTCCAAATTCAAAATTTAGAATGCTCTTAAAAAGACCATAAATACCAAAGTACTAGATTATGAAGTGTAGGTACGTTTAATTCAATATTTTTCGTAATACGCCGTGCGTGTTTGCTAAACGGCTGCATTAGACTTACAATAAGCAACATATTTATTCGACCTTTGTAGTAATAGCGTCAAAAACATATGGCGTCCATTGTACCTGCCTATTTCACATCGGAAGCATAACGCAAGTAATTACAGTGAACAGACCAGAGACATTTGACACGCATCTGTCGTCTATTGTCTACGGTTTTTTTTAAATAAATTCTGTTTAGCTCTATAAAAATAATGACAGTTAATTTTCCCTTATTTATAGATTCTAATTCCAATTTATAATTGAAGGCCTTGTTGTATATATTTTAGTATTTTGTTTTGTAAAGTGCTGACTATTGGTATAGCAACAAAATGTACGATATTGATAGAGGCGATGACGGTGCGTTTTCAAACTACTATCCTTAATCTTCAAAATAATCCGCCGTTTTAAACGATAGGCTTCAAACTAACCCTATAATCTTACTACAGACATTTAGTTCGGTCCGTTTAGATCGACATATAGTTAATATTACATTACAAATAGTAAAATAACGTAACAAAAATTACAACACCAACTTCCCTAACATTTAGTCCTTTTTTCTGATTCCTATTTCCATATGTCACAACCGCACAACCGGATGCAGGTGCTACTTACCACGCGAGCAAAAATAATTATTGAAATAACAGTTAAAAATAAACAGATTTTCAAACTTTTTATGTATGTTGTGATCACTTTGCTGTGTTATATCTTATACTAGCTGTTGCCCGCGACTTCGTCCCCGTGGGTAGAAGATATAAGTTATGATTTATACCTGCCCTGTTTTTTTTCACATTTTCCATTGTATCTTCGCTCCTATCAGTCGCAGCGTGATGGTTTATAGCCTAAAGCCTTCCTCGATGAATGGTCGATTCAACTTAAAAAGATTTTTTCAATTTGGACCAGTAGTTCCTGAGATTAGCGCGTTCAAACAAACAAACAAACTCTTCAGCTTTATATATTAGTATAGAAGTATAGATGATAATATATAATAATAAAAAAAGATTTTATTCAAATTGTAACTGCATAAAAAGCGATATGTTATAATATAACGACATGATATTGAATGCATATGTAATTGTACCCGAGTAAATCGTTCCACACAATCCATCATATGAAAACAGGCTTGCATTTATTAATTTTTGACATAAACGGACGCCATCTTGAATTGGAGCAGCTGTTGGGAGGTTATTGACCCCTTTTTTTTACGATTCCAGGTAGACCATAGAAATGGTTTGTATTAAGTTAGTTCATCTTATGATATTTGTTATTATTATTTTGCTTGTGTTTTGTGGGAATACGGTTTTTGGGGAGAGGAATTAGAGTCTTAGAAACTATAAACGAACGAATTTTTTTTAGTGTTTTCTTTTACCCTTTTATTTTATTAAATACTTACCTAAAGTTTCAAATACTTACCTAAATTTTATCAATTTCTGAAAATGTATTGAGATAAATTTGCACAAAAGTTACTTAATTTTTCTCAATTTCCGTAATTTACTTTTTTGAAAAAAGTGAAAAAAGTTTTCACATTTATTCAGTTATAGTGTATCATATTTAAGTCCTTTGATATTTCAAAAGGTCAGTAATTCACATAGCTTGGCTAACAAACAATGTATGAAACACATCCTCTTTAACCGACTTAATAACTCTTTATTACTATCGTAGTAACTGCAATTAACGCCACCTGAGTAAGTGACAATTATATGATGGTTAACTACCATTGCTTGCTTTGAAGGGAACATCATTACAAATGTGGTGAAACCGAGTAATGTATTTGAAACTTAAAACTGGGAAATAAAACGTTACTTGAATAAGAAATAACAAAAAATCAACATAAATACTAATACTATAAACGCAAAAGTTTGTATGTAAGGATGTATGGATGTTTGGTCCTCTTAACGCAAAAACAACTAAACCAATTTAGACAAAACTTAGTACACAGATAGTTTATAACCTGGATTAACACATAGGATAGTTTGTAAACCGTTTTTTGTCCCCGTGGGATCATTTTCGATTCCACGAGCAAAAGCTATTGAAGTCATAAATTTATTCCTACATTGCTTGCTTTGATTGAATCGTAATTGCGGTTATGCCTTAGAAACAAGTACTGGAATCCATATTTTAGGGTGAATTTGACATCGTCTTTACTTCTCCGTATTGTTGAATTCCCTATCAGTCATTAGTGATGTTTGAGTCATAGTATGCCAATATTTAAGATCTCTGTAGGCGTAGAAACTTACTCATTCTTTTTGCTCACAAATGCGTTGTTTGCGTGACGTCATAGTTTCGTTTAGGAGAAAAATTTCGTTTATCTATTTAGGGAAGGTTAGAAAAAAGGGAAATCTCAATTAGTGGTACGACAGTTTGAAAATGATTAGGATCATACCACGATGTACTGTCCTTCTGATTGTTACAGGCCTCTTTCCATATAGAGAAGGTTTGGAACGGCGAACTGGAAGTTCAGTTGATAATATTTTGAATCCAAGTTTTATCGCGACTTTTTCCCTTACCATTTGTCATGTGTGTCTTAGAATTATTAAGGAAGTTCGTAGAACTTTAAAAACATACAGCAATATAATATACTTTTAAAACATTGTTAGTAAACATAATAAGATAAGTTCAGACTAAGATCTAGAAAATTCTTATTAAAACCACTTGACAAAGAAATGATATTTTGAATACATTAGTAAATACCTCTTGCTACGCGGACCCATCACAACTCTGCAATCCTAACGTTTTTCAATAGCGTTAAGTTCTTCCGCATTTTAAACATCTTTTAATAAACCGTAATCATAACAATATATGGAAACATATCTCCAATCAACCCCATGGATAAAACCGACATATGTTTAACAAATCGCAAATTTGACGCACACGTGCGAAGTATTCACGTTTAGTGAAAATTTAATCAGCCGTGACTTAATAATACAGATGGTTGAGCTCTTATTAAATACCCAGTTTAATTGTCTTAGCAATAATACAGATTTACTTGTCCTATCATATCCTATGTTATGGTACAGGATCATAGTCATCGTCATCGTTGAATATTTTTTCATTGTAGTTGAGTCCGATTCTTTCATGATCAAATTGAAATTCTAAAAACCCTTTTATTTAGCTTTTGACCAATTACAAAATAGATTGATTGTTCAATTAAGAAAACAAGCGTAAGAAAAATATGTCACTGAGGTATGTAGAAAATGTATTATTAAAGCTTTCGATAACAAAAAAACTATAAACTGTTATCTTAAGCAAGAATTAAAAGTATTTTGTTAGTTGTTAGACATATTACAATTCAATTTCTATACAGACTCTACAATTATTCAATTGTAAGTATACAAAATTTTTACTGTCACGTTATTATCTTTTTATGTTATAAAAAATCAAAATTAAGGTAGTTTTTATACAACCGCCAGCTAACAGCATTCTTTATTGACTGACCTATTCGTGTCTTTCATCGTAACCTTTTATCACTGGCTGGGTGCGCACGCGCACGCGCTAGGCAAGCAGCTGCGCGCAGGTAACGACCTATCAGGAAGTAACACCATCCCGGAAACCGGTGACGGGAAAAACACCTTTAAACGTTTAGCACTAAGGTCGTAAATCGTTTAGGGTTTTTTGACAGATGTATGTGCTCTCCATTGTACCATATGCTAGGTTCCTTTACGTCAGCTGCGTGACATACCGACGATGGATTTATCGCATTGTTCCATTATAAGCGATTAATCACGATAACATGTACGAAAATGTCGAGTTTTTTGACAAAACTCAAGTTTTTTTAAGTTTGCCCCGTACTTAGTTTGATAAAGTTTAAAATTGGAATAACAGCGTGTTCGATTTACATTTATGTCAATTTAAAATAGAATTCTAAGGTTTGATTTAACATTTTTCGATGTTCGAATTTCAAATTCCTATTTTGGTTTTGGTGTGGCATTGGTAGGTAATTAAAATGAATTTGGTGTCAGGAAGATAAAAAAGAATGGAATTCAGAATCTGAAGAAACAGAAGAGTCGTTATCAGTTTTAAATTTATTTTATTTACAGTATTGTATATTTAACTTTAACTAAATAATGTATTGTCTTGTTTCAGGTAAGTGTTTACGGACATTTTCAGAAACATCAGATAAGCAGGATGGCGACCAACTCTGAGGTATTTATTTAGAGAAACGTAGATTAGATGTTTTTATGTATTATAAAACTTATGCAAATAAAAAACCCTCTTCTGAATAGATTTAAATCTATTGACAGTCAAATTAAACTCTTGCTTACTTTAGAAGCACTTACATTTTACAAAACATAATATATTATAAGAAGTTAGTATCACGTCTCTACAAAAATCAACAAAGCAAAATTTGAAATCGCGTCGCAAACGAAGGGAATTAAAATATAATTTTAATTAAGAAAATAACATTCTAAATTCAAACGCAACATGAAAGTCTCAATCGCCATAAAGTAAAAAGGAGGTAAGAAAACTTCGTCCAGTACACACGTTCGAAACTCAAAAGGTTGAATGAGTCACCGCGGGTGTGAAGGGCGTGGGGCGAGCGGGAAAACGATCGAGGGTGAAAATGCGACGTTGCATTTTTCTCGGTCCCGTTTCTACGCGAAATGCTCTGTTGCCGTTTCTTTAATTACGCCACCGCGGCAACGATTTTCTCTTTTTTTCAACGTTTAATTAGTTCTCTTTTTGTGATTCGAAATTCGAATGTTAATCAGCTATGGAACTATAGATTTTGAGGTTAGAACTGTTGAACTTTACATCACCGTATTGGCGGCTTATTCCGCACACAGAATGAGCGAAATATCTCACTTTTGAAAAGATAAAAATATTCAGCTGTCTCGTAGATACGAGTTCATACGTTATTAGTCGTAGTCGGCGCTAAACAGATGGACAGTCGGCTCTAATATTAACATACCGAAGTAAACCAAGTAATAAATATCAGAAACTCATTTCAAATATTATAATCTACTTATAACGTCCCAAAGTCTCATTGTTTTAGTATTAATGTGATATTCAAGCGAGTCACGTCCCACCGAAGTCTAGTCAATTCTGATTAGACTTAATGAAAACTTACGAAAACCTAAATTATGACTTTTTCTTGTTCTTTAATTAAAATTAAGTAATTTGAAATAAAGCTTTACTTTTATATTCGAAATTTAAACTACGGTGGTGACTTTTTGACTTTGTAAGTTATGAAATCGTAACTAATTTTATATTTTTATTGTTTTAACGGAATCTACTTGTGTAGGTATTAAATAATATGACACGCTGCGATTTTTATTCGAGTAACCGTAGGTTTTAAAAGAATCTTTTTAAGGATCAATATATCGCCAGGTGCAATCTTCGCACACTAAATTAGCAAATAATTTATCAGCTATTGTGCGTTTGCGACGGAATCGCAGCTTTTGTTACGAAAGTTGCGCAAGCGCATTGCAAGCACAAAAGCTCTTTTACCTGCGCCATTGTGATTTTTTCGTATAACCCCGACACAATGTAAGTTTATTCACCTAACAAAACTGTCAAATGTCAACAATGAAGTCTTAAAATATTATAAACCTTAACTTAACGGTGTAGAGTTCATATTTCTTGATATAAAGGAACAGTCCCGAAAGAAGATCAGATGAGAATTTATTATAGCTTAAGAATAAGTATTTTCTCGCTTTTATTCAAGACAGGACTTTAAACGATTGTCCCGCAGATTTTGGTTTATTCAATTCTTACAATAAATAAAATAACGCATGACGTCATTATTCTATAGGTATTATAAAATTTACTTCTATCAAAAACTTTTTAAAATTAAAAGCGTATCCAAAAAAAACGAAATTAACATTTAGGATATCGATAAAAACAGGCTCGTGCACTTGAAAAACAAAAGAAATAATAAAAAAGCTAACGTGAGGTGCGCGAGCGCAAAGAGCAAAAGCAAGATGGCGTGCGTCCGGCGGCCATGCCACTTCCGCGGCCGCATCCGGCCGTAATTCGACTCCTGCGCAGCCTGCGGCGTAGCCTTAGCCAATCGATTTGCAAGACAACCGTGAACTTCCATGTTTTAAAGTTTTATGGCCCAAAAAACGCAATTAACTTGACTCAGATTAAAACCGGCACCCAAAAACTTGAACACCCAATAATTTTGTTTTAGTTTTTTGATAATATGTGATAGTATTCACTTCACACTTTCCGGATCTATAATGTTTTTCAGTAAAATAACTTTAAGTTCCTGTATATGGTCAACAACCACAAAAAAACAATAAGATACAGGAAATATACTAAACAGTCAGAGATCATGCAAAAACTGTTTAAATATTCAACTCAACTGTTCAACTCTTTCGACAAAGAGATGTATAAAAGAGGGTTTTTGAGTAAGAAAATGTGCAAAGACTTAAGAAATAAAAACAGTATCTGTACTCGTCTTATTTTTAAATATTCATATACCGAAGATAACAGCGTCAATAAATGTTTCCTAAGTCCCAGTTAGGGCGCCAACTGAACTTACAAGGGCCACTCAACAAAAACTTGACCTGGAACCACAACCCGATCGAATGACACTCCACATTCTAAAGCAAATCCAAGGTAGACTTCCTAACACCAAGTATTTTAGCCTACTCACTAATGTACATAAAATAGCACTTATATAAATGGGGAAGAGAGTAAACGTCCCTATGATTGGATAGTTTCTTATAATCGAATAGTAGCACCGTTTATAGTAAAGCAGTCAAAACAATTTTACTATGGAATTAGCAAACAACCTAGATTAAATTTTGGATACTAAAGGTATCATTCCAAAAAAATCAGTCAGACTATAAAATGATAAAACCCCGAACTACGCGTTTTAGAGACCTTGGCATTATCGTAATGAATTCACGACAACAAAGAGTTTTAGGTTTTAGAAAATCGTGAAAACATTTATTCACATACAAATCGATTCACGAATTTAATGAAACGACGGTTGAATTCGTTCTTTTAAATTTGAATTTCGATTTTTACTCGCGATGTTTTCACTTTCATCTCGTTGGTAAGAAGGTTCGATTTATTGGCCAATATTAGAGTTTTGTTGAAATTTCAAGTATCGAATTAAAGTAAAGCACAATTTATTTTATAATACTAAATTTAATGTCAATAATTACGTCTTAAAATAATTTAGTAACTTGACCTTCAACATTAATCACCGAATATTAAATTTTCAATTAAAACAATACTCAAACGGAATTATAATAAACTGTAAAATGAACGAAAAATATTCAACTCGCGTCCCTTTGTGAGTCGATAGTCGTGAGAGGGGAACGACAACATTGTTCTGTCCCACTCACACATTAGAGGATGACACTTCCGAGAATCGTCTGAGCTTTTGAAGTATTTGAAATGCCCCACACATAGTACCGTTACTTTACTACAACTCACTTGACGGTGATTTTTTTCCGTCTCTCAATCTTTTGTCATACCCCTCGCCATTGTCTATGCGAATTTATCTCACAAACTTTTGAATTGTTCAACAGCCGTAATGTGCTGCCTTTAAATAGGTATTTGAATTATTTATTTATTGAACGCAAAAGTACTTTACGTGTTTAAAAATCGAACGTTGCTATTCCAGGAAATGAAGTGTTCCAAAGTGTTCGAAGTTGGAACGGTTTCTTTGAAATAAGAATGCCTGTCTCAATTACGACCGCGATGCTTATATTAAAAATGAAAATGTCGAGTTTGGTAGCGAACTAGCCGTGCACCCACCCCTGTTCAAATGTCGACGAACGGGGAGGCGCGTCGCGCGACGTTGCCAAAACGGAAAGTGAAATTTCGTCACACTCTCTCTCTCATTCACACACACAACGAACGCACTTACAGGATAGTTCACTCCTCGTAACTTACGTCTGTGTGGGTTTAATTCGGCAGACGCTGTGTGTTAGTGTGCGTTTGTTTTGATGAATACTATGGAGTTGTTTGCGTGTGTGCGTCAGACGAATTTGTATGAACGTTGCAATATACCTACGCTAGGAACGTTTCCGTGTTCGATCGACTTCGTAGACGCCGACTTCGAGTCGTGATTCTGAACAATTAAAGTTATTAAAGAATAGAGAGAAAAATGTTTCTAAGATATTTTAAGGGACGTTGCTTTGCTTTTTGAAAATGTTTTTCAAGACTTTTTGTTTTATCGTTCATTTCATTTTCTGTTTTTCTGAAACTGTTTTGTCTGGAGAGAGTTATTTGATTCCTCATATTTCTTCTAAAAGGTCCAGATACATACAAAAATAGTAGTTTTTGTATTCGAATATTACTTTAATACCATCCAACAACGCAAATACAGTTTTGTCAAATGGACCATCTCTGCATAGAATAGGCCTGTGGTCAAAACTTCGACGTACCGTTAAATTGGGGGGCGAGGGATGACGTCACACGACACTCCATTACCACAATCTGTTCCTAAGCTATACCGTATAACTGGTAGGGTTAACACTAAGGCACACTTACTTGATAACGAGACATTGGTTATACAAAATAATTGAGGAAATAACCGTTTGGAAGGAAAGGTTATAATAAAATTATGACAAATAAATTTAATGAAAATAAAACGTTTTTTTTTAAACGTATCAGTAAAGCTTTGGTAATTTAAATCTAGGTTAAGCTGTTTAATGTCACATTAGCGATGACTAGAAGGGCGGCCTTTACTTTGTAGAGAGTATCTATGGCTAAGGAACAGCCTGGAGATACGTTTATTCAGAGCAAAACCATGCTATAGGCCCCACTAATATTTTAATGCAATATATTGCTTAATAAAATCCCTTAAAAAAATCTCTTTTAAATTTAACAGGGTTTTTGAAATTTTTAAAAATTGACAACCTTACACTTTTGGCAGTATTTGTCTAGTAGGTACTGGGGTTTCGATATTGCTCAGTAAATGACATTAGCAACGTCCCCTATTACATAAACCTTAATACTATTATCTACGAAATGTGAGTGTACATACCATTCTGCCTACCCCTTCGAAAATAGACCCATAACTATACTACAGAGACCAATTAAAAAAATAACTTAATATCTTTGGTTCGTTCTTTAGAGAAAAATAAAAACATAATTCCTTTTTCAAATTTATATTTAGAACGAAATCCGAGTCGTACCAAAAAGTTTTCGCTTCTAGACTCTTGACCTTTTTTAATTAACTCGAATAATCGCTATGATATTCCTTCTCTCAGATCGTCCCTTGGGAGTAATCTAGTTATGAATACTCTTGAAACCTGAATACTCTTTAATACACATTTATTTAAATACATATTTAGAATATGTAGTTTTTTTTTTACATTCTAGATAACTTTCTAAAAACCGATCATCGGGTTAGCAGTTGATATCAATATAAAAACCCGGATGTAAACGATTACAGTCCGGCTACAAAAAATACAAGACATATCTACAACATCAAAATCAAATGCATATTCCATAAACGTGAAACAATCATATCAAAACCCATAAAAACAAAACAATATCATTACACAAAGAAGACACAAAATCGTCACATTACCAGTAATCAAAAGTACGGAATGAGTTCAACAATTGTTACTACAATCTACAATCCCGTACTTAGACAAGTCGAGATCTTTACAAGCGGAGTTTACACAAGTACACTTGAACGTTACGACGTAGTTATTGTATTTATAATACTGGCAACATTGAATAAAGCTGTTAACCTTCATACCGCCGATTGTGCGGGGGCTTACGGCTCGAGGCGCGAAAATCCGATAACTTTCGTGCCTCGTGCCCCCCCCCCATAGACCCCTCACCCCGCCGCGCACCCCTCGCCCGCCTTTAATGGCATAAAAAATCAATTTCCCGCCCAAATTACGCAGAGTCGACAAATTGCGAACGCGTCTAGTCTATAATCGAGTGTTTTTCGGTCTACTGTTCACGACCTCTGCAAAGCCTGCGTTTTGTCAGTCGACGGCCTGAACCTAAGAAGGCGCTTCACCTAAGATTAATGCCAATGGAATTTATTGGCATTCTCTAATTCAATTAGTTCTATGAAGTTTGCTTAACTTAGAGCTAGGTTTAGCACCCGAAAAGTAAATAGAGACTTAAGAAATTATATCCCTAGCTTGTAGTAGAATATTTGTAAAGTAGTAAAGTTTTAATCTAAACTTTCTAGTACAGCGGCTGACTATAAACGTTGATACATAGTCTTGAAAACTCGTCGTTTCAAGGAAGTGTGTTCAAAGACGAGTAAATAACGAACTCCTTAACTATAAAGTTGGTCTGGAAGCTTTTACCGTGTACATCGCAGACGCCATAAAGACGTACGCACACACTCAACAATATAATTTTCCCGTTTCATTACCACAACTAACGCTGCTATGTAAACACACCCGAAAACGGAATACATGCACGCACACAGGCGCACGTGTGTCCCGATGCTGTGTCCGTGTGACCTTGACGCGAGGGTGAAAGTGTCCCCCGCCGGCCGCGCGCCCCGCCGCAACCTTCCGCGATCTATTTGCTGATTTCGAATACAACCTCCATTTGGTTTTCGATTGTCTATGCTGTTTCGATTGACAGAGTTCATTGTCTCTGGCTCTTTGTGTAACCCGTTTCATTTGACAGTATTTTTGGCGCCAGTTTATGACAGTTATATTCTTGTTATGATTATTAATTTGTATGTTCTAAAAATCTATTTTCGTACAGCATCGATGTTAAGGTTTAGATAAAAACTTTTGAAATAAAATTTATCTGTGAACGTGAATCGGTCTTGTAATTCGCGGCGTTGCAGGAAAACATATCTAATGCTATTTTTTTACTGTTATACCTCACAAGTTTATTCGGTAATAAAATTTATGAAAGCATATATCATACTATAAAGCATTGACATAAAAAATAAAATCGATTGGAAACACATAAAATTAAGGTACTGTTTTACTGTGTAGGCGGAATATTTTTTCAGTATTTCAGAAATTCAAGCATTCAACTGTTTCAAATTATGAAAAACCTCTTTTCTCATAAAGAAGCGACAATCGAGTCTGACTGATTTCATATGATTCATAAGTTTTAGGCACTCCCAGCAACAGAAAGGACTTTAAGATTAAAATGTGACTCGACATTAGTACCAAACCTATAGTAATAATATGAATACTTCAGAGCAGTACATTGTAACGTCAATATAACGTAAGACAGGCTTCCACCCTTCAACACTTCCTAGTTTATAGCTGCGTAGTACATAAACTCCCCACGTTTGTGTAATCTCATGAGTGTATATAGAATTCAATAACTGAGTTTCCTGTTCTAACGATGAAGTTAATTTAAATGATAGTTTTAAAATAGAAAATACTTGAAGTAAAAATAAAGTTCTTAAAGAACGAATTAGAGGATAGGAAAACAAGTACGTACGTGCTAAATAATACCTTATTATCATGATATGTTAAGGTACAAATTCCATAAAGAAGTTCTAAGAAAATACAATTACAGCTATCATAGACTCCATTACGTAGACTTTGTTGTAAAAGCGTCTACGATGCGTAGCGGCGTAGAGCTGCGGGCTACGAAACACCGCCTCTATTAAATACTTCCGACCGTATACGCTTTATCTTTTTCTTTATTTTCTTTTATGAGAAAAATATTCTGTACCTTTAGAACTCACTCACACAGGGATATTTATCGTAATGGCTGGCACTCGAAGTATCCGACTCGATATGTGAGCAAAATTATTGTTCTGTTTTTATTGCTAAGCTAAGTTATGAGATATTTAGACTTCGTAATATATCGTCGGAATAAATGGAATGAATTCTCGGCAAAACCAACAAATATTCATTATCTCTATAATACAAAACATTTTATTAATAATATTTTAGTACACATTCCAATTATTAAACTTCACAACAATAGACTAAGAAAAAAGTGTATTTAAGTTGTTATCAAAATTGAGTTATACAAGTCAAATAAAACTTCCAAGTTCACTTTCCTGCCTCACATCGCAAACCTGACCGCATTTCCACCAAACACTCAAAACACCGTTCGAAAAATTGTGCTAAAAACGTCCAAAAAACCGTACAGAGACGACAAAAACAAACGTACGTAAACGTGACCTTGGTTATACCACAGGAGGCATTAATCTCGATATGGCCGGGGGCAGACGCGCGCCAGACGCCCGGACCGGTCACTGATATCGCCATATTCATACTGTAAGCCTTAGGGCTGCTGACCCGATGGGGAAATGAATTTGGGATGCCGAAAATACCGAAATACTTCGCAAATTTTTGATACGAACCTGAAAGTGTTCTGGTTTGTTTTTCCTGGGGAAATGCTTATCCTCATTTTAGGTGCCGTTTATAGATTTCCAAATTTTTGAAAAAGTAGTTTTTAAATTAAGTTTCGTTAAATACTACTAAATCCAAGACGTCACCAGCAAATTGACATCTCTACGTATGGAGTAAGTCATTTCAATCATATTCATAAATTTTCAACTTACCTATTCAGCAAAACATTTACCTAAAACAATGAAATATTTAAACAAACTTATTCACTTTCAAAATACCGTAAGTACAAGAGTTCAGCACATCCTTGCCGGGCTTACCCAAATACGTTAACCTTTTGCGATCCTTTCATAGCGATCCCGACCCAAAGGCACACATGCAGAGCCTTCATGACAACCCTACTGGGACGTTGACGACACGATCCAAGGCAACAAGTGTACCAGAATAATGACCATTTATTTTTAGGACACGTTTTACGAGGATCGAGCGACAATTGATAGCCTCGCATAGGATGTAAACAGCCCTGTTTTTGTATTAAATAGCTTATTACTCATACAATAAATCCGGTTTCCATAGACGTTTGGGTTCGGGTACTAATCCTCGAATACAAAAAGTGACAGTTGCTCCTTTATAAAAAACCGGTTGATCATTTACATGTCAATGAGATGAAATAAGTTCACGAATAGGCAGAAAGAAACTGCTTGTATTTAACGTCGTAAGTATCTTTAAATATTGAGAGAAAAAAAAACGAAAGAAAGATCTGTTCTTTCGTCAAAATATTCGAGGTTCTAAAAATATCTAGAATAAATCCTTTTTGGAGTCTCGTGTAGTCGTGATAAAGAAATAAACAATGGCGTCACGATTCCCTCTCAATTTGACATATTAGGTTCGGACCCTCGGGACGCCCTCGCAACCCGAGGTCAGGTTCAAGACAGCCACGTGATCTCTGTGTTTGTATCAGTAGCTTTTTTTGGAAATTAGGATATGTTATTGGTGATTCCGGTTTTGGAATTTTTTGCATTAATTATAATTTCGATGTAATATAAGATGTTTTTAAATAGGTAGTATGACTTTATTGTAAAGCTAATTTTTTTTTTCTTTTTTGTATTTATTTGAAGTTATTTATGTTTGTTGACATTTTGCCAGAACGCTCTTAGATATCTCTAGCCAATAAAATTAAATAAGAAGCATTGGTATTCATCGAGATAATTTGTATTTACTTTTTGAAGAAATGTGATGTAATTTCACTCTTTTTAACTTACACAAACCTTATCATCATTTAACGTCCTTAAATTGGTTCAAACGCAAACTCAACAGAACAACTCCAAAAAATGCACAATGTATCAAAGCCTTTTTCCATTAGCCAGCTTTTCTTGCAATTTTCCTTTCAGGAAATTTCCCATACACCTGTATTAGAGTTTGGATTAGGGAGTGCTGTGGCGCGGCCTCCTGGGGTGCTCGTAATCCCTACTTTCGAGGTCAGGTTCAAGATTCAAACAAGGGGATACAAATCTCTGCGTTGACGGTTATCGCGTTCGATTGATATAGCCGGCAATTTATTCATATTTTTGAAGGTTTTCTGCAGTTTTAATGTAAGATTTTTTTAAGATTCAACTTTTTGCGAGTTTAGCGCAACTTTTTATATTAGACTAACAGTTGAAAAATGTTATCCCCTTTTTTGTTACTTAATCGTTTATGGTTAAGCTTTGCATTTAAAGGCTTCCAAAATCATAATAAAAATGACCCGTTATTAGAAATATATCCCTCAATGAACTTAATAAAAGTCAATATACGAAAAAAAGGATAAAAAAAAATAGCTTTCAGTAAACTGCAGACCCAAAAAAATCTCAGTCATTTTACAAAGAATGTGATATCAACACATCGTTCTTAATAGCGGGGGTGTTGGCACTCCTCGGTTCACTGGGAACAACCCCCTAGTGTCAATCTACGACGCGGCGTGACGCGGGAACGCGCGACGTGACGCGGTAACGCGCGGCACGGCGCAGGAAATCACGCGAATGCTGTGATCTTATTTGCTGCAATAATATACAATTTTGAGAAGGAAACTCGCTCTAGTTTATGTGTTACGAGGACAGCTGGTAACTGATTTTCAGACTGGAATAAGGCCATTTTAAAATCTATTTGACAGTTATAGGAAAAAGCCGCTATTTTAGATAAGGGAAAAGCAAAGTAAATATAGCAAAAATACATTTTGATTTAACATTGCTTAAGTAAAAACTTGAGGTTGTATAATACTGTCCAATACCGCCTTAAAGTGTCGAAAATAACTTAACTTAGATACATTTCTCTAATACACCCTACATAATATGCTACGTATAGACAGGTTTATTTACCTAAAGTCTACACTTCAGTTTTCATTACCACAAGGCTTTTACTATTCACACTTTTCTTCGCGTTTTAATAGAAAAGAGCGGTCCCTTGCTTGTGTAAATATTCGGCGGGTTTCAATGTTACCACCATTTTTAATCAGCAAAGGGCTGTGTGCATTTGGGATATCAGGGCGTGTACCACCACCTTTTAAAGTGGTATTAGAGGGAGATAGCGGTCTACGCTGTGTAGTGCGCTGTCTCTTTTTCACGATTGCGATGACGTCACTTTGAGATGTGGTCGTAGGCTGTATATCATAAAGGTTTAGTGTTATGGCACATTTCGTGTCTTTATTACTTGGTTAAGTTGTGGTGCATTTGCATGACATTGAATGGGGTGAATATTATTGGTTTTTTAAGTAATCTATTTAATGGGTTTCGATTTTTTTTTCGTTTGTTTAAATTTTCGTTCATTTAAATTGATATCCTTTACACGTTTACAGTCACTTATACTAAAGTAAGTTGAATTAAAAAAATATTGTTTATGTACCAAATGGCGCCGAAAACACTAGACCTATTTTAACGCGACTTACTTATTTGATAGTTTGAACTATAGCCGTTAAGTAACATAATATTTGCAACTATTATTAAAAGAATATACCTAACCCATTTTCAAAATCGCTCGACAAATTTACCGACTTCAATAAAGCACTTTTCTAGTCTTCTTCATCTTCATAACTTATAGTGAAAGTACAATACAAAAACTAGATAAATCTCTGACATGCACACATTTATTGTATAGCAATTTTGTTTTTCCAATATTAATCTTTATCAATATAATTTCATATGCTAACAAGAATGTTTCATTTCTTGCATGGCATTTAATTTCATGCGCCACCAGACAGCAGACTTGCAATGTGGGACTAGAATAGCTAGCATACAACCACCGAACATTCCTGCCTAACCACTGTACATTCAGAGCCGCGTTTACAGACGTCGCTATGTTATATTTATATATCTATATGTTATAGGTTTGGTAGATGTTAATACCTATTCAGGTAAAAGTAAAATATTCTGAGCGTGGAAATGAACAAGTTTTTCGGAATAAAGCTGATAGCAGAGAAAAAAATGTGCTGATTAAAAATTAGATTTTAAGAGAAAGGTTTTTTTATATTTTGATCGAAGAAATATCAGATACTGCAAATTTGCAACTATACTCTAAAAAAACAAGTGCGAAAATCAAAACGCGCAACTAGAACTCATTAATCCATTTGAGTTCTAAAATCAACGAAAACTTCAAATCACAAAATTAAAAATAATAACAAAAAGTTAAACAATTAACTTCAGGAGTTAAGGGATAACTGTTAATTTACGTCACTAATCTGAAGTTAGCAAACTGCTATTGTTAAACACAACGACGGTATCTAGCTATTGTCGAAGTTTAATATTAAATTTTAAGTTAAATCTGTATGACAACAGTTGCTGTTGATATCCCGGCTTTGTGCTGTGCTAATCAACTATTAACACTGTTTTGGAATGACAGAATAGGCTTAAATTTATTTTGAGAAAATAGATGTGAGAAACCATGTACTTAATTGTTTTCAAGGACGCAAGTATTAAATTCCTTAATGCGGGAGTCGTTAAAAACAATGTGGAATACAATCAATATATGATAATAAAAAATGATCAGTCACCTAGGACTTATAATAGAAGCTCTGCTTAATTTGAGACTAGATAGCGTCGTCGTTAACGTTAGCTTTAAATAAATATATGTGTATAGCCTTACCTTACATATACATACATATATAGACTCCACAGTGATCTCTTTATGGGATAAACATTAATGTAACATCATTGATTAAACATATAATCACAACTAATGATCTCACTAAAATTCGATTACCGTTGGCTTATCTAATTCGGTGTGACAACTGTACTCGGTACTAGGTTCAGTACAAGCATCATCCATCAGTCAGCTCCCTGGGGTAGGCAGTGGTCGCAATAATTGTATTACCAAGGGGTCTAAACTGTAATGGTGGATTCGAACACGGATGGACTAATATCGGAATGGAAAATCCTTTAGATATGTTCCAAAAAAAATTGTATAATTAAAAGCAGCCGTTGTAACACATTATCAACAAACGTCTTCCTGATCGCAAACGTACAACCCTTTTCAAATAAAAACTAATCAGTCAAATCTTATAATATGTACTCCGAAGTTCAGTGAGAACCTCCTGACTTTTAAAGTCGGTTAAAGACCACTCTGAGCTAAGCAGCAGTATGATCCCGTTTCGGTGATAGAACCTACTAGCTGTTTGTTCATAGCTATAGTGTCAATTATATACCCACAATCTCTCTAGCATTCAACATCAAAAGCAAAAAAATCCGTGATCTATACAGCCCAAACATTTAAAACGTCATTACAACAAAAGATCCACATCATAAGGTGTTATTTAAAGGCATCGTATCGTAAAATAAAGTGGTCGTACAAGGAAAACCCTTACCCGGGTCCCGTCCCGGGTGTAACGGTCACAAAGTACCCGGGTACACCCGTGACCGAGCCGGGTCAGACCTTGAACTTCAGACTCGGATATGGTTTGTTTACAAACATACCGTTTAAATATAACCGGGATTTCTAAGTTTATTAGTTTATTTGCCTTTTCTAATAAGCTGTAATTTTGATTTCTTTGATTTTTTTTGCTGTTGGTAATGTGTGTTCCATATTTAAAGAGTACGTGATCTATTTATTCTAGTTCGAAATTCAAATTACTCTCTCTATGGACTTCACTTTTCTCTATTTTTATCAACGCTTCCTTTTTGACAATGATTACTCAAGGACAACTTTTTCCAAACCTAAGTAAACTAAACTTCAAAACTACTTCTATTACTAAAGCTACTTATTTTATCAAGTCTACTCAAAACGAAGCATACAAACACAAGACAATTAAAATCAAACGACTCTTCCATTTTATTTTTTGTTTTCATATTAGCATAATGTCGATAATTTTATTGTTGTGTTAAGCAAAAGTATAACATTGTGGGCCATGAGTCAGCCATAAGCGATGGGACAATGCATCATACTGACTCACCCGCCAATCAATGAGAGCTTTACACGAATTCCAAATTTAAATCATTCGAATGTTCCGCCTTGTGTTCTTTGTTCATCTTTAAATGTGTTTGCCAAACATTGTGCGTAAATTATTTCTTCTTTTGGTTTTTAAACTTACGTTCGAATTTTGAATGTTTTATGTTCTTTTTAAAGTTAAAGGCATTTTGTGTAATTGGAAAAGGAGGTTTTTTATTGAATTTAATAAATACTTATCTTTTTTAATTTAAAATAAGATTTTACTTCGTGGGTATGTCTCAAAGAACCGTATGAAGGGGAATACTAATAGTTTTACAAAATATACATGTAAGTAATAGCATCATTTAGTTTGTCAGCTCATGGTATATTTTTCGTTCAGGCACATCGCTGACGTGCGTCATGTGAACGGCATCATGACATATCCGCCACTTGCTCGCCGGATGGCGGTTCAATTTGTTAAATTAAACCCAACGCTATGCACAGATTCATATGTAGGACGGGAATTTTCGTGGTTCCATTCTCACGCTCAATAAATTACTTCATTATACTTAATTATGAAAACAATTATAATTATCTTTAAAATCTAACTTACATGTACACGTGTTTGTAATAAAAAAAAATGTGCATGTACTATTTTACATACGTTATTTAATACGAATAAAACCGTCAAAAGATATAAATCTAAAAAAAAGCAGGCATGTAAATTTTTGTTCGTCTACTCGCCGCCGCAAGCGCCACTGTCGCCGCAAGCGGGCAACTATAATGCGTCCCGCCTCACCGCGCCGTGATTGCACTGAATTGAGCTTCCGTCGTCGACAGGATAAAAAAACCCGGCCGTGTCCTCGGCGGCATTAAACAATAGCCAATCGCGGGCTGTCGAGCTTTAGGAAGCGCACACACTGAGCAACGCGCGACAAGACACGACTTCCTAAATAATATAGTGATTTGGTCGTATCGATCGCTAGTGCCCTAGACGTCTGGCTGCGTTTTTGTATTCAATTAAGGATAGTAATTTAATTTTCAACTCGTGAAGAGTCAGATTTATGGGCAAGAATTTCTAATCTTTGGTATGAAAAAGGAAGTACGGTTGACTGTTTATTCAATATTATTTTTTCTTTACAACTCGGAGTTGGACATATTAATTAAAACATGTCACAAAAAAACGAACTTCAGTAACTAATCAAATATCTAAACAATACACTTAAACACAAAAAGGACCAAGAAGACCAAAAAACGCGTACCGCAGGACCAAAAACGCAGTCAGTCGCGACATCGCTCCAGTTTCAGTGTGTGAAGCCGCTTACACCGGTGTCGCGCCGAGCAGCCGAGTCAATTTGATTGGAGACTGATTGAATTGTCGGACGACTGTGTGCCGCGGCTTTGTCGCCTTTACCACGTTTACTCGATAACACCATGATTGTGCTTGCGGTTAATTTCAATAAGGCTTTGGAATGCGGCGAAAAAAGGTCGTATTTTCTGCCTTCGTACCTACCTCTTAGTTAGATGGTCATAAATCGATTGTATGGTAACGGTATCTTGTGAAACGAGAATTATAAAAGAGGTTTCCTGTCTCTCGATTTTTGCCAATTATAATAAAACTGAACTGTCGGCAGCGTGATTCGTTTTGTTTAAAATTTACATTACGCACCATTTGACTTCGTAGCATCCCATCAGCACTATTAATTTTTCAGAAAGCAAAACCATTTCGGTCAATAAACCGGTCACAAAATCGCAGCCAGAAATCCAAAATCATATCTCAAAAAATCATCATCTCATCCGTGACTGAAATGTTATCCAAACGAAAGCGCAATAATCTTTTCATACATTAAATCGTTAACGGATTGATGTTCAGATATCTGTTGAACCGGGAGGGTGTTCCTGACCAATTTGCGCCCTTCCCCACGCCCCGGGCGACCCCAGGTAAATGTAACTAAAACCTGTTACCTAGCGCTCACTGATTGATTTGAGGTTCAAATTATTTAGCCGCTATCGGTAATTTTCGATCAGATTGGCTGTTGATAGACCAATGATACTTTGACCTGAACTCTGTGGTACGGGATTTTGTTACATTTATAGATAGATTGTGAATCCATTCTAAGATGGTATTGAGGATAGTTTGTTTTGGAGTTACACAGGACAGGACTGAAAAATACTATGTTCAGTGAAAGATGATTAGACTGGAAACCATCCTAACTTTTATATCCTAACAAAAGTCTCTTCTTGAAACAAGAGAATTCGAATTTAAGTTGTTTTGCGGACAATTAAATATTAATTTCAAGATGCTTCAACCGTTATACAAAAATGTTTGGTCACAAAAACTTTTAATTAATTACGAACCTAATATTTCAGGAAAAAACTGGACGTAGTACATTTCTAGTTTTGATATTCAACTTGATTAAATGTACTCGAGTGTAAAATTAGTTTGCAGACGCGCCGACGTTCACAATATAATTTATACGTGAAGTTTCTTGTACTGTTCGGATGGTATATAAACTTATTCGAAAGAAAATTCTGGAAGGAATAAGGACCACTTTAATTTTACCGGACATGTTGCGTTGTTGCATATTTTCTCATCATATTGCTGGTATTGTATGCAATGCCATTGAAAGGTGACTTTGGCAATCGATAATTTTAAAGAGCTATTCGATATCAGTTCATTGTTATCGTATAGATATAATAAAAATAAATTAACATCGAGATTGCATTATGGTACTAAGATATCGTCTATAGTCGCATACAAATTGCAGCTTAAGCATGGTAGTTTAATTTCCACATTTGTAGCCAATTGTACCATCTAATCTTTTTCCAATATAAAACGTGGAAATCCAATACAAAAAGCAATTTATATTCAAAAACTATTTACCGGCGCAGGGACCAACTGTACGCACTCGATACAGTCGCGTCAAATCGCATTCACATTCGAATAAAACCGCTGAATCGCAACAGACATGGTGAGGCGGCAGTTCGACGATATCGCCCATTTCAAATTCACTTAGGCTCGTTCGCTGACGATTTTGTACATATTACTCTTAAATTCCAACTCAGTTTTGAGAAAAAAAAATTATTAAGAAATTTTCATGCTTCAAATATTTTACAATTTAAAAATTTACAATTCAGATTATAACGTGGCAAACATAAAAAATAAAACGATACTTACATGTAATTATTATAATAAATGTCCCGGATGACACCGAGTTCCGCAAAATTGGTTTGCGTGCCATCTGTCGTCGAGTAGCGGCACTAACGCAATTCCATTGTAATTTACTAACGGTCCGCACAAACGAACATACCAAGCGAAACAAAACATATTCCAATTAACCTCGTTATTTTTACTGTACAGATTAACGTTCGAGATTATCTTCTGCTTTTATTATCTTCGATGCGATGCACCTGCCTTTTAACCGATTTTAAATAACTGCCATTTCAATCCATCATGGCGGTGGCGGTACAATTCAATGGCCGCTTGTCTTGATGAATTATATTTAACATTAAATATAATTAAGTTACATGTAACATTACTTTTATAGCAACTGTAGCACTTAGCATAAATTACTGGCTCTACAATAAATGATTTCATAGAATCATTTGTATTCACATTATAGGGGTATACAATAAGACATCTCATTGCATTTAATTATTTTGTTTGATGGTTTTTTGCTAATTGTTGCGGACGCCATTTCAGTTCGTTATAACCGGTCTAATTAACTTATCATCTAACAATGAACATTTAAAATTTACTTTTTTCTTTTCAACCGTACTTTAAACATTTCGAGTAAATTTAGAGGTCTTTAAAAAACCGTTAATTCCCAAGCAGTCGAATTCTATACCACAACCACAGTAATACAAACGCAAGACCACATATTTATTTGCCATGTCTGCAGTTATCAAACGTACGGTTGAAAGCATCTCAACATGTCACCGTCCTGAGTCGTCAATGAGGCAATCAAGAGGTTCGCGTGACGTCCGCGACCTGCCCCAACGAGCCCACGCCGCACGCACCCACGATACGAACCGAATTACGAGTACTACAGCTACTGTATGATCTCTAGAGTCATTTGTTTACAAATCGAGGCGGCGCGCCGTCTCGGGACGAAGGACCAAATTTAACGGAACTTGGATCGAAGGACCAGAGATGCGATACTAGGACATAACGTGACTGATGTTGTTGATAACTTTGCAGTTTGGTCATAAGTTAGTGTTTGAGATACAACCAGCAATGACATATCAGAATAGGACACAATAAACTTGAATAGTGAAAGACAAGTCACTCTCTTAGAAACTCAACAAGTTGCAAAGGTCTGAAATGTAAATCAAATAATAGGCTTCAAACTTTTCCCCACAATTATAGACACAAAATTAACTAACCCCAATAATCTATAAAATAATCCAAATGTAAGCTTTAATAGATTATTCAATTAGAAGTGTTAATTAATGAGTAAAATAAGACAGATGGTATGATAATCGTGTACATAACGTGAACTAATTCTAATTTACAAACCGGTGTTATTAATTGAATGTACGGCGATGAGGCTTCCTGATAATTAATATTTAAATAACGGTAGCTGTATTATTCCCCTAAAATTATTAAAGTATGTCACAATGTTGCGACTCATAAATTGACGGAAGTTCCTTTTTTAATTTTTGTTTTATAAGCCTATGTAATGGTTTTGAATTTGAAAAGAGTTATTCTTGAGGAAAGTTAGTTCTGTTAATACAAAGGATGACGGAAGCAACAAGTTTAACTACCTTATAATGTAGGACTATTTATGAGATTGTGCAAAAGGACTTAAAACTTTTTCATTTAAAACTTAAAAAGTGCTGTGCTTAGCACATGCTGTTTTTGAATTACATACCATAGTGAATCTTCCCATAATTTCAATATCGATTTATAGTGTACTAAAACAACAATAAAAAAAGATTTTGATATCAAACTCGTACCATACTTAGTCATAATGGCTGTAATGCAGCTGTCTCACATACATTAATGTTTATTCATCTTATTAAAATCTCAACAAACGAAAAGAGTCCCAGACCTGTTCACAAGGATAATTACAAATCCCGCGATTTGAATAAGAATAGATAAAGTTAGAAAGGGATAGGTGATGGAGTAAGCGAGACAGATAGAGAACAAATGTCGTTCGCTTCTAACACAAAAACAGGAGTAACGAACTAAATCGCCAGGTGTGCCCCGATGCCATGTGCTCAGTAACAGAAACTATTTATTTATTCGTAACCGAGTTGAAGTAACCTATTTAATTAGTGAGGCTAGGACGAAAAAGCTCGTTAGGTATCCGAACGCGGGTAATGACAGCTGTCATGCATGTATCATGGATATGTTTGAGTGTCAGCCATTAACTTTCAGTCAGATATTTCGCGGTATTTTTGGCGGTATGCGATGTTTCTTTAGGATTGCAGGATAGATTTTTTCGAGAAGCGTTTTGTAATTTCATTGAATATTGGTAATTATTCTAATACGTACGTCCTTAGAATTGTTGTCGTATAAAATATTATATGAAAATATAGTAAAAATATCTACTATAAATCTTCAAAATAAATATACATAATTTTTCGTCTCATGTGGCTAATTATTGCCTTCTTTTTTTTCTTGATAATAAAATGTATTAACAAATACATAAAGTATGTATATAACGATATTATTTGTATTCAGTTGGATTAAAGAAAACGAATTTTGCTGCATAAAGTTGTCAGAAATCTTACTTTCCGTCGTCGCGTTGAAAATGGCTTTGAACGCCATCTAGCGGAGAGTAGTTGAACTAGCAAGCTTGCTAGTATCGCGTGGCGCCCCGGGTTCATCGTTTATCATGCTTCGTACGCCGCAACCTAGATGGCGCTGAGCTCAACTCAACTCAGATACATTGAACAAAATAATATTTTATAAAATGCATTACACATCAATATACATTTAAAATAAATATTATTTACATAATATATAAATGATACATTTTTCACATAAAGTTTTCATACTAAACCACTAATCTGTCGCCATCTAACCCAATCCATTGCATGTTTGTCTATTAATTTTTTCCCTTATTTTGTGTTAACTTTTCTCCTTTGTTTTACTTACTTTATTTTTGCTTTATGTTAAGTCTGTGGTGTGTCTGTGTTGTTATAGCTTATTTTGGCTCCGGACGGGACCTTGCAGACAGTGAAGAGCGAGTCGCGGAGAGGGCGCGGCAGAGGGCGCTCGAGTGGAACTCCCGTGAGTACTTACTTAACTTCCTTAACCTTTTCTTTTCGTTTTTTTTTTATTTCTTTCATGTCATGTGTACCCTTTACTTTTGGTGACTAATTATTAACATTATCATGATTAACAATTAAACATTTATCATCGATAATCGACGGTTATTGTAAATTACGATTTCGGTGTTTATGAAAAACATTTTCTTTCTTTTTTATACGGGCTTCGTATTTAAATTTAAATAAGGTAGTTTCCCTATAATACAAGTTTTTTTTTTCACCGCAATGGGTTCATAATAATAGCATAAATCGCCTAAAAACAACTAAAGGGTAGTTCTACGCGTACTCACCTCATACACAATCCTGAAAACGTGTATTCGACATATGCCCCAAATACTGTCCCGTCAATGAGTGTCCGGCGCGCATCGCACCTCACTTACATAACGGCAATAAATCAAATACGAACAAAAACCAGGCCACTCTCACTTTCGACGCAAAATATCCGAATATAGAGGAATAAAGTGTAACCCTGTCCGGTTCACGGCCGCCAGCATTCGTAAACAAACCCCATTCAGCGAGATTAACACGACCGAACGCGGCGGCAGTGTACACAACACGATGTACATTACCCGTTTTGACTTACTGTTTGTGCAGAGATTGGTTGAAAGCGCGCGATGTATGTTGTTTGGGTTATATTCTCGTCGCAGTGTGGGGGTTGTAGGATATTTTTCCGCATGCCTGCGGCTCGCCACCTGTTCATTCAGTAAATCGAGTGGACTGCGAATTGTAAATTAATTGAAAGATTATTCAACAAGGTCCTTTGATGTCATTCACCTATTTGTGAAATGGAAAATGGTGTTTGCGCTTTCACGCGGGTCCTTGCTGAAGCACGAACGCTTTTTACGTGTCCGTGGTTTTGTATTTATGTTCAAATAGCCATGAGGGAACATTCCATGAAATTCCTGTTTAAGTCACGCATCAAGCAACAAAGCAGTTGGTTTACGATATAATAAACTTAAACATTGGAAAATTATTGACTCATATTAAATTCCTACTTACTAATAATTTGTCTTAATTAAAACTTTTGGCGATTATAAAAAAAACACGGATAAAATATCAGACTTGGTTTAGTCTAGACGTCATAAAGAGTAACAATATTAAGAGTATCCGAAAAAAATGTATGTACGGACACCAATCAAATTTCCGCTCTCCTCTGTTATTTGTTCCGCCCGGGAAACGAACCTGAGTCTCGTTTGTCAACAAACAATGACGACCAATATGGCTAACCTTCTGGCTATCAATGTCCTTTTTGCTAAACTAATTGACTTGAAAATGCTTCTGGCAAGAGACAGGGGCCTAACAAAAGAGAAAAAGAGAGGATAGAACCCAACTCTCAGTAGATGAGATATCTATATTTATAAATAGCAAAAGATATTTAAAAAATACCTGAGTATTCCCGGGAACTCGAAAACGGAAACTCTAAAAAGGAATAACAGACATTTTCTGCCAATTATCGACATTAAGCAGATAGAGCCGCGCCATTATTGATCTGTCACTTTGACATTGCTCTATCAAGTATGCAATGACACTTCTTTTTATAATTCTTCTGCAATATTTAAAGAGGTTTCTTAAACAGAATCTTGTAAAGTAATTCTAAAGGAACTGATAGTAGAATGCATGTCGGCTACAAAATAAAGTATTCTTTAAAAGGAATTGTATTTGATTAGCTAATGTACTTCAGGAATACAGTGAGAACTTCTCCAATCCATTATCACCGTTCCAGATAGCAGTGTTTGTTCCTCACTGTTTGTTAGGTCACTAGAGTTTAAAGTCAGAAAGAGATTTAGGTTAGTTTTAGTTCACGAAGCTTCTTAGTACGTTTTAGAAAAGATTTTAATACGGTTTTAGAGCTGGGTGCCTACTACTAGTTCACGAAGAACTGCTGTAATTGTTGAAAAGAGACGCTGATCTAAGATCAGTAGTTTATTGTCTCTCTTGCAGAAATGACTGTGACAGTTTATGCTAGAGGTATAAATTGTGGTATGCGCCCTGAATTAAGCTTCCAATATGAAAAATTCTCATGATTTTAAGGTAATGAAAACAGAAATAAACTTTTAAATTCCGTATAAACAAGAGGTTTTGATATCGTTAACGCGTTGGTTTATCACATACAGTTACATTATGTATGAACCCAATTTGAATTTAAATCTATTTAGCTCCAAAATTAATAAAGCAAAAGAAGATACCTAGCTCCTAATGTTGACATATCAAAATTTTCCTAATTGCAAATATGACCCGCTTCGCAGCGCTCTTTGCGTGTACAGTTATGAAGAATCGATCATAATTTATATATTATTGTTTCCATTTAAAAGCAAAACAGTTCTGAAATAACGCTCCCTCTTTTATGTAAGATCTCATCAACAGAATGTTGAGTCATTTTACAAAAGAAGTAAACGTAACATACACATTTGAACGTAACTTTTTACGACAATTGCTATTCAATAATGTAGCATCGTTTCCGATTTCGTCTTGAAGTTACAGGTTCTAAAAATGAGGTTGTATTGTGTAAAATACCTCACTTTGTATACGCCTGTTCAATTTTGCCAGTTATCAAATATTATGTGATTTTTTGTCCCTGCAATAAAAAAGTCTTAGAATCAATCGTTGTAGCCATGATAGAACATATATTTTTGTGGAAATTAGTGTTTCAAAAGCTGATAATTAGGCAGTATAAACAATGCATTGTCACTGCAGCTGTGAGTAGGTTCTAAAATTATCTAAAAATTGATGTGTTTAAAAATAATAATTATATTTTTCCTTCTCAAGTTACCATTTGGAGTATAATTATAAGTATTTATGTCTCCTATCACCGAACAAACTCTTAAACTGTGGCAATTTTCAACAGTCATTACACCATTTTTTTCGACCATAATAATGTTATACACAACAAATATAAGCTATAAGCCAATCACCTAAAAGTACTTTACATATATGTACAATAAACACATCGTAATAAAAAGGTAGATCGTTTATTGACAGTCATTAATCACACACGCCTTGACACCGGGAGACCGCTACTCCTGTCAAATTGATGACATGTATTAGGCCCGCATAGGCTAAACAATGCATGGCATTTAGAAAGGGGGGGAGGGGGTGGTCAGTCGATAGGGGGGTTATAATAGAGCTATTATTTATAAGCAGGTATTTTGTGGTGTATTTTTAGATTGATTAGTTAGTACCTAAGCATTATAATGACGAAAGTTTGTATGTATGTTGTTACTTATTTAAGCTTCGAGAAATATTGATTAAAGTAGTTTTAAATGTAGTCGACCACCTGAGGGTTTACTGTCACGTTTTAAAGTAATGTTACTATGGATGTAAAGCGGGACAGCGCAATACACAGCGTATAGCAACATCTCTCCTTCTCCCTTCTTCTCACACGCGCAAAAATATTACTTTAACGTGGTACTTTTATTTGAACATAGGCAAGTTTTTATTGTGTATCTCTTTGTACCACTAGAACATAATTTTCTACTTAAAGTGTCACTTCAATTATCAAAGAACGAAAAGAAGAGCTTTTCTCCTTGGGAAATAAATCTCAACTCTTTTCTAGGCATTTTTATATTACTTTGTCATTTTTATAGTCCAACTAAGATTCCTGCACCAATTACAACATCAAATTCAGCAATTGTGTCTTCTTTCTAAAAGCCAGTCAAAAAGCTTGTCAAACTAATCTTTATCTAAAACACCTTTCCGTGTTCCAAGTCTGGTCTACACAAAGGCTTTCCGAACAAAAAGATTGCAGTCTTCCCCGAGCCGGGAACTTTCAAAGCAATCGTTTTTTAACTAAAACTTTTGAGAATTTTCTCTTGTTTTTTTTTTACGTTGAAATTGTAATTTTCTGAGACGGTTTAGCATTTTAGATGGTGTTTCGTTAAATTGATCTTGTTGTAAAGGTATGTTAGGAATTTTTCAGTACTGTATAGTCAATCAATGATTTCGATACTTAAGTTCAGTACGTTTTTTCTCGAGTCATTAATAAATAGTTCGTTCGTTTTTTACTTTAAACTTTATTCTGGATTTATTTACTACAAAATGCTTTAGTGACCGGTTCTTATAAATCTTCAAGGAGTTTTATTTGACTACCTCTTACCAATCCAAATAATGCCGTATTTAAGGTAAACTTATAAATATTTTAAACCTACAATTCACAAATCGTATTAATCACGAAGCTAGCATTATCAACGTAAACTACAGAATCTAATCCGACCGTTCAATTCGGAAATAAATTGAAATCCAACATAATGAAGACGGGACGCATAAAGGCTGCAGACGGACTAATTTCGCGGCCGCCATCTTGCCGTCGCCATGGCAACGAGACTGGAGCCCCCTCCCAACCCCTCCCCCCGCGCGACGACCCCTTGCCTCCCCCCGGCCTACCCCCCACTTGCACTTGCGCTGCACTTCCTAAAGGCTAGACGAAGCTATGTGTAGAACTGAGTTATTGTAGTGTGTAGCCCCATAGTTCGTAGAATAGACAGTTTAGAGCTGGTTCTCCTTGCTTAACTATCGCTAATGAGGTTCGATGTAATTAAAAGTTTGGTTTTTAATGAATATCAGGGGATATAAATGTTAATGTTAAAAAACTGTAAGTTTGTATCTGGCCAGTTCAAAATAATATATTTTCAGAATTTCGGAAGTGGCAAACGATAAAATGCACCTCGTTTTCTTGTATATTCCTTAAAAGTCGAAGTTTCCCCATACGAAAGAAGCATATCTCACTAGCGAAAATACCAATAGCAGAAATTACAGAAAACACTCCTGCGCAAAACAACACAAATCACTCTTCCAAATTCAATTTAATCTAAGAATTCTTTATTCAAACTTTTTAACACTTAAATGAATCACTCCAAGTACTGTTCTTACTCACACATACTAAACTTAAACAGCAGAATGTCAGAAATAAATAAGATAACGAACACAGAACTACATTAATTTATTGTCGAACAACAAAGTACTAATTTGCTACATTGTTCGTATATTTGTTTGCGAGTTCACTCATAAAAACTTTCGTAGTTAGTATAGATAGTGTTCAATATAAGTACTTAAATACTTTTTATTTATTTTGGCGATAAAAATAAGATGGAATACAATGAGATGAAAAGTCTACACACTTGGAGACAGGGTGTTGAAAAAAGGGTTTCTGTCTCTTAATTTAAACTCAGGAAATCATTTTTCAGCTTGTGAAAATTAGAACCGGTCAAGTGCGAGTAAAACCGTTGCTTAATTTCGATCTTTACTATTAATATTTGTTGTTAGAGTGGCAACAGAAATGCATCATCCACGAAAATTTAACTGTCTAGCTATCACAGTTCGCAAGATATAAGATATAGCCTGGTGGCGGAAGCATTGACGGACAGTGGAGCCTCAGTAAAATGTATTTTCATGGAAAATTCTAATATAATTCAAGTACCTACATTTTATTAAAACTAAACAATAAAGCTTCTCAATTCTATCGTCGGTCCTATATTTGAAATTTAAATAAACATCCAAATATATTTTTACATAGTTAATATTTTCACTATAACAATTTATCAACACGATTGTTTAAAAAAAGTACGGAGCGTCTATTCTCAGGTGTAGGTGTAAAGGTTCTAAGCCCAACATTACAACGGCCCCGGTTAATCAGACAAATAATTCAGGTGTTGCCAGACAAACAGCCGCCGTACCCCAATGTTTTGCTATTAGCTTCTCTCTTGGATTATGCACAGCATATGCGTATGTGATGGCACAGACAATTCTGGCCCCTACATCAAGCGTCAATGTACGTACAACCGGCAACAAAAGTTTAACTTTAAAATTGAAGGATTTCAAGAAATGTACTTTGAAACTTTTGTTCCTTTCTGTAGATAAAAATACAGTCTAAGGTATACTTGGCAATTTTTTTCTTTTTTGTTCGTACGGTTTTTGAATTACGGATGAAGTACGTTAAAAGGTCGGCTGCTGGGCACCGGTCGCTGTCTACCTAAAAACAAACGACGATCAACAATTCAATTGTCTGGCAATTTCTGTATTGGCCATTCATTGTCTGGCATTTGGAATGCCCATCGACATTTACTTATATTGTTGAGAAACTAAGTATTTGTAATTAAAAATACTTTGTAAATCGCCGCGAATCTACGAGATTCGACTCATAATAGTCTATAATTCTTGTTTAAAATATCATAAAAATTAATGTAGGGGAAAAGTTCTAGGACCATTCATATTTGCAAACACAAGCAAAATGTATGAAACCGTCATTATCATTCGACTAAGCTCATGTTCAAAAGTTTTAAAAACATGTTCAACAATCGCATTTGCAGCCTTAAAAGTTGAGGTTACAAAACATCGCAATGAGCTCGGGAAACGGAAATTAAAAATAACGCGCAGAAATATTTTTATTAGATTTCCTATGCGTTAAAACTTTTGTAATTGGCTGTATGCATGTATCTACGCAATTTATGAATTAAAAAGCATAATTCAAAGTTTCCAATGTCATTTCAACTTTCGAAACATTGTCAAAATCAGCTGTATCTCGCTATTGCATAGATATCGTTTCTAATTTCAAAATAAAAATCTGCACCAAACTTAAATTTATTTCAAACTTCGAACTATCTCCTTCTTTTTCCGTTGCGGCGTCCGCGAACACGAATATCGACGCTAGAGTCCGCCTTCGAATTATAAACTCGGGCGAAATTTGCACAGAGCACTTTGTAATTGCAAATTTCCTAACTGCACGCATGCGCAGTACGGCGATCAATACCCCAAGACTTTATTATTGTTTTTTCTTAATACAATAACAGTTTGCGCGCCAAAATATCAAAAGTACTTGCATTTTTGAAAACGAATCTTGAGTTGTATTAAAAGAGTTTTATTTGAAAATGTGTGGGTATTGTAATGGCGTTATATGTCGTGTAGGCAAGACGGGGTGGTGCAGTGGGTTGGGGCAGCCCGTTCCTATTGGATAGTTACTCTAAACTATTGCTTGAAACTTTCATTAATGCATTCTATTACCTCGTTTATGCAATATTCGGTATTCTATTGCTTTGCGGAATGCGTAATTTTATGTTTACGTTGAAGAGGATAAAGTACACTCAAAGTTTTATGACATACACATAACTGAATATTCTAAAAAGATAATATTTTCATCGTTTAAGTCAAATATGAGCTATTGAAAACTCTTTTTTTTAAACAAAATTCCTGATACATTAAAAACAGGCCCGCGTCGTAAATGGTAGATATTTGAAAATTTCATAACTTTTCATGCCGTTTCAATGTTTATAAGGAGTCGTTAAATATTTTATTTGGGCCGCAGTTGTTTTGAAATTGCTCCTTTTGATTACAACCCCTGGGATACAGGGGTACAATACTTGCAATTGATTTTGTAAATATGTAACGTAAACCTGATTAGGTACCTACTTACTTGTAAATACGGAGAAACGAGATTGTTTTAAATCGTTATTTTCTTTCTAGGAATGACATTTGAAAACCTTTTCGGGTTTGTAACGTTTGATCCTGAAAACCCTTTATTCTCTTTTGGCATTTAAAGTACATTCTTTTTTTGTAGAGTTTGAAGTCCCGATTATGTCATATAAGGCAATTTTCTTGCCACAATATATGAAAAAATACAATAAAATATTACGGAATGTCAAAAAGCACCATAATTCCACAATCAAACAAGTCAAGGCTGCCAACTTAAAACTAAAAAAACTACACAACAATGGGCTTTTGTAACTGTTTGTGTCACACACACACATACATGCTGTGTACAAAATGATCACAAAAGCTTTAGCTATAGGTTCGTAACTTTACATTGGTGTCTCGCGCGTTCTCGTCTGTCTTACTAACGAGCCAATATGCTGATGCTTTCGTCTACAGACAGCCTTTCAAACTTATCTTTACGACCTAGGCTAGGTTTATTCTTCCTTAACAAAATTATGGATAAAGCGAAACATATTTTTTTATTATAAAATTTTGACAGACATATAAAATCTTTTTAGAATGTTTATTCATGTTAATGTTTTTTTTAATTCAATATGGCTGGTGTACATATTCTTTTTTTGAAAATAAACATTTACTTTATTTCTTTTCTCATTTGGCCTTTAGCCCAATAAAACCGGCTATGGTCAAATGCGAGTGTTAGATATCTTTTAAAGTGCCTTTGAATTGGAAAAATCCGATGGAACACGCTATTACATTTTATGGCGCCGCTTTCGAGAAAAGGTATTTCGCCCAGCAATCTGCCTTCATTGAATCTGCCATTTTCTTTTCGAACGTTCGAAAATGGAATGCTTTTTTAAACAAAATAAATTATAGGCCTGTTTTTACGTGAAATACGTTCTTGTCTTTTTTTGGTATAAGTGGTATAAGTATGTACATTATTTGTGCAAACGATTTTTTAAGATTTAAAAGTAGACACACGTATAATCGAGTTTAAAATCCTCCACCTTCACGAATTAAGATAAAAAATAATCAATTTACATTTATGCTTGCACTTGTCGGCCATTACGCGATCGCTTTCAACGCCGTCTGTCGTATATCGAAAATATTGGCACTTGTCCATATTTTTATAGCCAGTCATGCTTTTTTCAAAATAATAAGTTGAAAAAATAATGCGGCTATTTTGGTATCGTCGACGATTGACGTCAGTTTTCACGATCGTTACGAACCTGGTTTACTTTTTTTTTAAGGCAAAGGAAAAAGTATTGGCAGTTTCATTCCGTTGCATAGGAACAATATATTACGCAATAGGTGTTTGTCTTCGCGTGTAGGGCTCTATTTCTTAACTGAATATGGCTTGGGTGGTCCATGATAGAAGGGATGTTTAGATGGTGTAAGCGGGATAGCGTTACGCACTGCTAGTATCGGCATCCCGCTTACTCAAGAGCATCTTAGTAATCAAGATAAGGAAGCATTTTTTTTAATTCATAGTATCGGGATTTGTTGTTATATCTCCAAAAATCTAGAGTCTAAACTATTTTAATTTATAAAACGAAGTTTACATTTAAATAACTTTTTGATTTTATTTCCAAGAACTCAAACTTACGTAAGCGGGTAACGACGTTCGCAAATAAAATCAGTCAAATTGCTTTGAGCGGAATATGTGCCTAGTCTTTGAGAATATGGAAATGTACGTTCGTCGAAAATTTAATTTAATAATGGCCCGTTCTCTCCAGATATAGGCATAAATTAAGCGAATTTCATGAAATAATTTGAATTTTAATACGAATAGTTCATTTGTTCTGATAACTTGACGTATTAATATGCTGAAACGATTAATAATATTTTCGCAGCGTCTAGACCTAATTGTTATTAAGTATCTTTTTACTGGTTGTTATTATTATAATTTGATTATGAAAAGGAAATTTCAAATAGAAATATGAATGGGTACGTGCTTAAATTACTTTTAATTATTATGAAACAGGTTTTAACTGAATGTATTCTACGTAGAAATTCACTTGAACGTGGTATGTGTTTTTATTTAGTGTAGTAACTTAAAATCACATTGAAAATAAAATAGAAACAACACGAACAAACAAAATATTCATGTTAACACCAAATAAAACAGCGTTCCGCGCCAAGCGTATTGAAATAGTGCTTCCCGCAGTACAATCCCGCAACCACTTAGCCCGGGATCCCGGGAATCCCGCGGGTTGTCACGCCCGGACCGAGCCACCGTGAAACGTTAGCACTAGAGGTGTGCAACAAGTGAATCGATGTGACTTTTGAGCCCGCTGCTAATAAGACACGGGTGACATCCCTGGGGAACGATTAGGGCTGCGGCCGCCGGTTTAAGGACGCCAAATGAGGCGAGCCGCGCTGGAAGTGAATCGTGGCGGTGGCGCGGAAAAGGATTAACCAGATAGATGTAATTTAGCGGAACTGTGCCTATTTATAAGGCTTATTACTTTAAATACGGGATAACATGTAGACACGCTTTGTGTATCTCAACAGCTAATAACAAGAAAAAGAAAGTAGTTTTGAGCAAAAAGTTAGAAAAGGTATTTTCTTAACACGTAGAAACTTGTCGACAGCAGCGCATCTTGAAATCACCTTAACACAACTCGACAAACACGCGCACTTAAGTCGACACTGTCAGACAAATCTGCTTCGACCGTCTTTACTTACCTAGAGAAGAGAGAAGCACCTCTAAGAAAAATTAAATTGAAAGAACGTATTTTACACTAGTGCCGTACGTGCGACATTCAAACCGCAACGTACAATTTGTCGTGAAAGAATCTCGGCAACAAGTGGCGCGCTATAAATTGGACGACACATTCGATGACGTAGCACTAGTGATGTACCACAGTGTCACGTACACACCGGGGTGTATTCTAATGCAAATCGATCCCGCCCTATCAAAATTGTATTCAGTGTATGAATGCGTGAGGAATAATTTTATCGTTATGAAATTGTCGGAATTTATTCGGCTTTCGTTTGAATTGAGAAATTTATGCTGCTTAGGAAATGTGTTTTATTTATTTTCGCAATTCGTTTTTCCTTGGGGAATTTGAAGACGACTATAACGTATTATTATATTACACATTATTTGGTAATTAAGTTTATTAAAGATTTCCCTCGCAGAAAAAAGTCTACTAGCTATAGAAGATTGTTCTAAACTATGTCGCGTATTATGTTGATGTCACGAACCAAAACTGTTTCAACAAATATCTGTGTTAAGCTCGCTTATAATCATTAATCAAACAAAACAGAAGCGATTACTTGTCAATACTTAACCTCAAAAATATAAATAATACAACAACACTTCAAAGCTTTATATTTATTATATATTTAAAGTGCCCTTTGTCCCACATAATAAATACATGCATAATGTATGTGTACTGAATAATGTATGATGGATGGTTTCCAGAAAGTTCCGCCATTAACATATCTATGTAGGTAAAAAAAAACTTATGTCTAATTTAAATATTTACAGCGACACTGGAAAAAAGTTTGTCGACGGCCGGCAGAATATCGTTACGTGCTTATGGCATCTGTACAACGTAAAAAATATAAAAGTTACCAAAAAAAATATCGAAAAAATTTCATAACGAAATTCGGCCAGCAATGTTTTCAACAAAATTACTTTAAAAATTAAATTTTTTAAGCTCCATTTTTGTGGTTACCCCGCGCTTGTACATCTCTAAATATTAGGCAGCCATTTTAAACCATAGACAAATTTTGACTTATTATGTATTCTTCAAAATGGCGACATGTGTGTTGTAAGGGGCTTAACAGACGACTTTTAATATATTGTGGATTACCAGGGTACGTTCCCAAATCTGTTTTATTGTCGGATTATTTTCGTACAACGTAAAATCCCGTGCGTTTTACTGCCATTTTCAATATTTATGTTATCAAAATTGTCCCGGGGTATTCCCTTAAGCCTCCGGGTTTCAGGCGGAACTTAACCCTGTCTGTTTTCTCGGTAAATTATTTGGAAATTATTGTTGGGTGCGTAAATTTAAACAAAGGCGCAGGCTTTATTACTCCTACAAAAAATGTACCCTAGAAATAATATTAGAAACATAAATGTTTCTAAGAAATTAAAAGAAATAAAAATGCCATTAATATGCTCTATTGGAAAAACTTCTGTCCCATTTTTATGCAACAACGTAAATTAATTAAAAACCTTAACTCCATATAACCAAATGAAATACAAGTTAAACAATCGATTATTTTATTCCCTTATTACGTTAAAAGTGTTAATAAAAACAAAACTCTGTGTCTACCTGACTCCGACACTTACTCTCCCTCTGGGACCAAAGAGGGTAATTGCTAAAAAGTTTTACGACCACACAGCGCAATGGTTATACGAGAGGTCGTTAAATATATCTGTTGTGATACTAGAACAAATAAACGTTGGAATATTAATGTATTTAATGATGCTATTAAATGTCACTCATATCGACTCTATAATAGTAGATTTATTTCATATTTAACTGCAAGTATAGCTCAGTGGTTGAGATGGCGACGTGTCATGGGTTCGATCACCACGTAAGACAAGCTTCTGTTGATCAACGAATGCTTGTTCTGAGTCTGAGTGTCTTGTGGGTATGACTTGATTGTTTGTTAGACCCTTTGCGGCACAAGGATTAAATCGCTAAGGGCGGAAAACGATTTGCAGAAAAATATACACTTCAATTTAAAACTTAGAGATTTATTTTTACATTCGTTCTCATTTCAAAATTCTAATCACAAAAAAAAAACAAACAAGAAAAACCGTTTTATTTTTTATAAAGAAACATCTTATGTTTTCCGAAAGTATTCGAAAATATATTTCTGAAATAACGCAACAACGGATGTTGACAAAACATTTATTACGTTACGATAGTTGTAAAGGCAGTGTACAACGGCGAGTCGAAACATAAAAACGTACAAGTCACCGTTCGCGGCCTTAACTTTTTCCGGGTGAACGGAAAATTTAATTTTCTCTGGAAATTGGTATCCCGGGGCACGACGGTGCTGCAATGAATCGAATTTGCCCGATAAAACTCTTATAAATACCCGTTGTTTTGGTAGCGGCTAAGACAACGATATTTATATGAAAATAACGTTAGCTACTATTTTTCTAGAGGATGCACTTTAGGTTATGTTATTTTTGCATTGTCAAATAAATGTGTTTCAATTTCAACTGGTATGTATGTAATTGTTATTGTGATCTTTCGTGAGACAGATTTCGATAAATACCCCTAAGTAAATCATTATTGTTTACGTCATTTAAGTTACATAATTTTAAACCATTATTTTCATAAAAAGGTCAGACAAAAAACGTTACGACTTCGCACAAAATTCTCTTAATCAATTTAATGTCGAAACAATTTCATGTCGACAACAATGACTTACTCTACTCGTACGTAAACACACTCTACAACAGCCCAACAACTCGCAAACGAAACATAACACTAAAAAAATTACAAACACGAGATGTTATAGCCGTTTACTCCAACTTGTTTACAATCTTACTCGAGATATGGGAATGGACCGCGGGATTTTTTCCCAGACTTTACTACAACACTATAATTTGTACGTACTTATTTACTACTAGCTGCTCTATAAGAAAGCCACTACTTATAAAACTTGGCCGGTTGGCTTGGACTAGACATTAATAAATTGATAGATTTAAAAAAATTAAAAAAACCCACATTTTTATATGTCACTCCATACAAATTTTATCAAAATCGGCCCAGACGTTTTTATAGTTGTAAATTGCATTGTCATCATGTTTCAAGCGACCCTGAAAATTTCAGCCTCCTAGCTTATCGGGAAGTGCCTTAAAATTGAGTTGCAATAATTCAATTGTGACGACAAACAAACAAGAAAGATATATAAAGATATAAGTATGTGACATTTCATTTCTTTGGATTCAGTCATTACTGTCCCAATGCAAGGCAATGACCTTTCTTCGATTCTTCCACTCTGTGTGGTGTGTGACTTCTTCTATTGGTCAAAAAAAATCCAAAATCGTTGCAATAGATCATCCTGAGATAACTCTCTACAGAGACACAAACGCACAAACTTGAGTTACCTACTTATAATAGGTATTATAGATTCACTATTTACAATTTGTAATAAACAAATGAATCATGCTATCTACTGACATATATAAATCTTGTGGCCGATAAATCAGCCTTGAACCCAGTATTATCGATAATGTCGTAAATCACTTAAAGATATTTTAATTAAACATCCTCAATATATCAGGCAGATAGCGGCTGCAGGGCTGGTCTCGTGAGCGAGTTTACGATGCGACGTTTCGGTAACATTTTGTCGGTGAAGACGTTTGACATTATCGAATGAATTCATAAAAATGTGATGGAATATTTTGAATGTAGAATTTTGTGAAGTAGTGACATGTGTATAGAATTTGAGGGTTGGATGTAGAGCGCTTAAAAAAATGTAAAAGAAAGATGTCTCAAGAATGTCGAGTTCGGATTTGGAGCTAAAATCGAGTATTCGATGTCCATCTCACTATAAAATACAATATTTACTGTAGTGCATATCAACCAGGAGAAAAAAAAAGAAATGTAAAATTTAAAGTCACAATATAATTGAATTTGCAACATACATATATGTTACAATTTACTATTTAAATCGCTATCTTTGACACACAATTCTAAAAGAATATTATCATTACACAAAATTCTTAAAAGTAGTTTTATAGTCTTAAATACTCATAGTTTAATGGCAACCCTACCAAGAAGGAGGGGATGAAATTAATTTAATTTTAACTTGATAATATATCACGTTGGCCGTCTCTACTAATAATGGAATAATGTTTGTACTAGAATTCATTTGCATTCCTGTTCCATTCGCTAAAACTAAGATGAACACGGCGACAATTACAAAAGCTACTATGTCAATGACAGACATTTTTTTACCAAAGTTTGTCATGGTTATGGTGGGGTAACCATAGAATAAACAAGTGAATACTGATATTAATTAATCAATGCACGGCCCGCTCTATTGCTATCAGCAAGACAGTTCCGCCGAGACATAAAAGGCAGTCAAAACGTATAATAATTTCCATATCACGTCGATCAATACGGATCCCGCACGGTCTATTTCGGCTTGCGTTCAGTCTACATGTTAAACGCGTAAAGGCTCATCTACCAAGCCTAATGCATTTTCGTAGGCCTGATGGGCAGTCCGCAACGCTAGATATTTCATTCAACCGCCCAGACTATTCAGGCTCCCTAGATTGCTATTCTAACCCCCTCTGGTGGTGGGAGGGGGCAGACAACCCCCCAGCGCCCGTCCGTACAGCGCTTAATTTCCGTATCGTATGGTCATTAATTTGTAAAGTGATATTTGCTTATATATATGTTCTGTCGATAGTTTAGGCTCGTGTTTAGTTTATGGAAGGGAAATAGTTGTCATAGTATGGCGGTATAAAGTGATTAGGCAGGAAAGATAATACCGGGTATTATTTAGTGATAGGAGATGAAGCATGATCTAATTCTGAGTCTTGGTGTCTTGGTGTTTGTAAAACCTCCCGTGACACTAGGATTAATTATTAAAGATAAGAGATGTTTATAAAAAAATGTCGAATACAAACAATAAGCAACAGACATAACATTAAATATGAACCATTCATTGTCGTTTCCACAATTACTCTGCAGAAAATGAAAAGCGAAACTTAGAACAATTTAAACCGCAGCAGTTAATTGAAGTTCACCGAAAGACAATGCGAACATATCAGCATTGAACAAACTCCATTAAAACAAACCGCTGCATTAGACCACATCAAAGTGAATGCAACAAAACGCGGGAAGTTGTTTATCTGTGCGAGTTTGGCGCCCTTTTTGCGCGCCCTCTGGCGTCGGGATTATGGCGGATTGCCGCTGTCACCAGCGCATTGCCGCCAACTTTTAATTACGACCATTGTGAACTAAGTTTAAGTCGACGACAAAAGAACTTTTTCTAATGAAACTTTGGCCGCCGGTGTCGTTATTACCGTGGTACTTGTTGGTCTAGTTAGTTTTTGTTTAAATAGAAATCTAGGTGGCTGAGCTTTGACTTATCAAACGAGGTGCAGGGACCGCCATCTTTGGTGCCTATGTCACAACGTGGCTCCACATTGTACTCTCTGTTACGTAAACCGTTCTTCAATTTGTACCTTAATTTACCCCGCTCGATTCGTAATTCAAAATCTACCTATTTTTTTACAATGTTGTCTCAGCGCAACCTTATCGTTTCTCATGTATTTTTCATTCATCTCCATCAAATTAAAAAAACTTAACATAATTCGACACTCAAAAAACGGTTAAGAAAAACTCTCCAAACGTATTAGTGGAACTTGCAAAAATATCCGAACATGAATTCGGTTCGTTAGTTGCACATTTCCGAACACAAATTGAGCTTGTTGGTGATGTTTACACAGAAAACTGAGACACGGCTGTGCATAAATTGCAGAGCTTCACATAATTAAAAATCAACATTTACATTCAATTCGATCTCCGTTGCTCTGTCTGCTCGTCGCATCACTAGCGTTTCTATTTTCTTACATGAGTGTTTATTTTTCATAAATGCTTCAGAAATGTGATTGCTTTTCAAATTAATTATACTGTGTTTACGCTCGATTTAATAACTCATTATTTCATTAAAAAGTTATCATTCTGATTCTAAATTTGAATTGGCTTTGAGTTGCCATGATTTTATACTTTTTTAATCAGGCATGCACTGTACACTCGCAATATTTTCACTCTATTTTAATTATAGATATTGAATAATGTAGGTATAGGTAGGTAGCACAGCAAAATAAAAAAAAGTACTGTAGACTTACCAACGATACTAGCAATTTATATAATGACGGTAATTGAAGTAATGGCAACGGCGGGGTGATTCAGTGCGGTGTTGCCAGCAATAATATAAAATGTCATATATTTATACAACATTATAATCCGAAGGCGAATATAACTTTTAGTTGTGTAATGGCATTATTTGCAAAATATAGTATCCATTAGGAGAGTATTTACTTTCTTAACTTTAAAATTAGAATATATGAAATTATAATTACCTTAATCTGAATATCAATCAGTCTATTTGTTTACACAGACACTTTTAATGGCATTTTTTGTAACTAGAGCCTATTTAAAGCAGACCCTTGAATGTCCACTAATACATATTAATGTTGAATAGAAAAATGCACTCTATCATGCATTTTGAATATATTACCCGAAAACCTAGCCTCGAAAACAAAAAGGGCGCACACCCATACATTATAACACGAAGAGATCAATCAGTATTCCCTTTGGCCCATATAAAATCCTGTAGCTTAACACTTTCTAAGAACAAACATTATTTCCGAGCGATAAAGTAGAAAACTTTAACAAATCTATTTGAAGCGAAAGAAACTAACAAAGCAATAAAAGCGAAATAATAGTTATGGAAATAGTCTTTCATTTTCCACGAAAGAAAACTACGCGAAACTACCGACAATATGAATGAAACTATAATATTAGAAAAGTTTCGTCTCGGGAAATGAGAAAACGTTGTAGGAACTCGTTCGTCTAATACACGTAGTTATAAACTTGTTCAATATAATATCGAGTGGCGGGGAGCGTGTCGCCGTCTCGCTCGCACTCGCTGCAACGCTCAAACTGCCCTCGTTTAATTGCATATTCAGCTGAATAATGCCGACGACCACATACATATAGCAGACGTCTGTCCGATTTCAGTACATTATGTTACAAATAACGCGGGGTTTTACACCACATTGTTATGCAACCTTGAAGTTAAATTAAATGTTTTCAAACAATACGGTCTTCGATAAATGAAAAATATTTTTCAGTCGAATTGATATTATCAGTATCAGTGATGGGAGATTGTAACTCCATCTCACTCAACCGTCTCGATAATATCTATATGAGACAAGTTATCGATAAGGAATCGATTATGTCGACTCAACTCGATATAGGACTTAAGAAATTAATTTAATGGGTTTGCTCAGCACTATACAGCGTAGATCAAACATTAAAGGCTTTATTGCTACATGGAAAACACTTGTACATAGTGTAAGCGATTGTTATGATAATGCTGGCTGCAATAGACGGAGGAGCTATGAAATATTGGCCTCTTTTGCATAAGCACCGCGGCAAACTCGAGTGAAATGGTTCTACGATGTGCTACGCTACTACGCCCGGACCTCGTAGCGATCTAATTGCTCATTAACTGTGACGCTAATGAAAACAAATTTGTCGTATAAATGTTAAATGTAATTTTTGGTACACGATAAATTTAAGTGAATTTTAGTTAGCGATATAACATATACGGAAACTGATTACAAGTGCTCTGTTTAACAAATTTCGCTACATGTTAATTCTTTACTCTACATTTCAGTTCGTACTTTCATGTAACTAATTACCTTAAGACAAGAAACCCTGAGAGGTGGCTAAAAATAACGTTATTTCTCCTTGACCCACCAATATTTGTGCGCTTTACGTCGATGGATATACCGAGGCCGCTCACCGGCTCACAATGTAGGGCTGCACCATTAATCACTGTTTTAACATATACTCCTAATCATGTTAAATAGCTTGACGGAATCGTTACGCGAATGTTTTAGGTAAATTCAATTAAAATTTATAGTCTTTCGGGTATGATATTTACGCGGAAGTGACGAGAGTTCAGAAGTTTCAAATATTTTTTTGTATCGAAGATTTTAATCATTATTACTATTAGCGTTGATATAGCGTAGTAGTGTTGAGCTGAATAAGATATCTAACTTAATTACATTTTTAGAAAATTTATTTAAAAAGAAAGGAGGTTGTGCATGTTTCGTTTCTCGATGTCGTTTAGAATTTTTCTTTTCTATCCATCAAATTACAATTCATAGGGTGGTTGAGGTAGAACATACCCTGAAATACAGGTTCAATGCACAGCATATATCAAAAAATAAGTCGCACAGTCGTTAAAATCAAATATAGAGCCAAAAGTGAAACGCTTTGCCAAACTATAGCACATTCTTATGAACGTATACTCGTATTTGTTCGCATTTTCACGATTTTATAGAGTGTGAATCTTATGTGCACTGGAGCGTGACAATCGAGATAATTTTAGCGTTTGAATATTCTCTGTGTGTTTATAAGCTTCAAAGTTCTTCAGTTTCTGCATAAAAGATGGTAGAGTCTTATATTACGAATATCTGATCCATCTTTTCGCTTAGCAGAGCACTCTTAACAAGATTTCAGATCGAAAAGTAAATTAATTAACGCATCGTTCGCTCGCCTTTTAAAGATTTATGCTTAGTAGCCTCACCTGTACACAGAGAACGTAATTGCCAAAGTTTAACTTTTAAAAATAACTTCATTACAACTTTTTTAACGACGTCAAAGAATTTCATAAGCGCCACTCTTCTACACCTATTAAAGCTCATCTCATCTCGTCGTATATCTAAAATTTGTAATTTGTTTATCAAACGTCTGGTATACGTATAGGTGTGTGTGGCGGGCGGGGCGCGGGGGCGCGGGGGGCGCGGCCGCGCTTGCCGCGCTCGTTCCGTCACACGGGCAGCAGTCACGTGCGACGACGCCGGCTCTCAACGCGCTTTACGTAACATATCGATTCCCGCTGCACCTATCGATCGCCGATCGGCCGTTGCACATCACTATAACTTGGTTTCCCGCGCAAATTTAATTTTGGATTTTTACGTCAGCGTCGCGTGTGTTGTGTTTTTATTTTATTTTTTGATTTTGTGACGAGGCCTTGGATTTTTCGGTCGAGCTGCACGCTCTCGGAAGAGTTTCAAGGTGGGTTAAACTTTTAACGTTTTAGGACTAGTACAATTTTTTAAGCATAAATCTATGATGGGAAAATGAAACCGGTTCGATTGCGCTAAATCGCTTTAGTTAAAAGGTCAATACTCCCGGTGGCACGCGAGCAAGACGCAGCGATGAATGTGGAGCGCTGGGCCCACTGCTGGGCGTCTGGAGACAGCACACCATGACGGATGTCTGCATAATATTATTAATAGCAATAATTACCTTCCAGCTATTGTTTTAAAAGAGTAACTCGCTTAATTGGTAGAGCTGCGTATAGTTGTAATTTATTCTAATAAAATGTAGTTATTTAGGCAATTATTGCCAATTGAGTTTAACAGTGAATGTCTAATTTAATTATCATCATTTTAATTGATGTAATGGCTAAGTTAGGTATGTTTAAATAATGTAGAGTTACCCTCTTTCAAATTCAATCGTCTATTGATGAATGAGGAAATGGTAATAAAATCAAACCTTCCATAAATTAATGATCTAAATTGAGCTAAAAATTTAAGGATCTTGAGGTCTACAATTTAAGTGTTAAAAATAATAAATATATGCCTTTAAGTAGTAACTAAATTATAAAAAAGTCAAATGTTTACGTAAAACCAGATGTTTTCTTGAATATTTTAATGAAAACTAATTCGGTTTAGTAAATTATAATTTATTTTAACCTCAGACGAGTAATGTTGGTTCAGTCCACGTTAACGTGTCTTATGACATTTATAGCACAATAAATCTTAATAAAAAAGTTATGTGACTCTTAACATTGAAATAATGGATGATTCGCGGAATTAAATTGCTCATTTTAGCTCAATAATAAACGTGTAAATTATTTCTAAATAGACTATTATATTAGTCAATTGTATTTTTTTACTTTTAATTGAATATAGAAGTACTGAAATATTAACCTTTTTTATAGAGTAAGCACCAATTAAGTTAAAATGGTCTTCAAGTTTCATACAGTTTTTTTTTTTTGTGAATTGTATTGATTATTGCAGATTTTAATGAGTGTGCGCTAAATCTACTGTTTTCTTTTTTCTTAATAAATCGACCTCACTCACTTTTTACGAAATTAAAATTTGCATACTTATTAGTTTAAGTATCAATAACGTGCCAAGATGCACAACCATTGCGTAAAAGAAAGTGTTGGTATAGCAATAATCGTCAAAAACTCATCGTTTTACGCACAATGTGTTTTTTTAAAGAAAAAAAAATCAATAAAATTTTAAGTAGAGTAACTTTCCCGACGGACGTAGAGGAAGTCGGAAAAAAATGAACTTGCTGGCTAATTATTGATTTAGAAATTATTAAGATTGAACGACTGCTAATTTAATGTATTAACTGCAATTTTAGAAAAGCGAATTGAATTCTACTACTTTAAAATGTATGTGCGCTACTTTTCATATGTTTATTTTTCAGATACAATTCAAGCTAAATTTTATCCCAAAAACAATTAGCCAAAACGTAAACAATTTAGAAATTAAATGAATACGAATATTTAAATAAGTATGCATCAATTCTAGAGCAATGACCTTTTAAACCGCGTTAGAGCTGCAATAAGTTTTCAGACAAATAAAATGCATTAGTCGATACTCCTGCTGGCAATCACGTAGGCAATCGATATTTGATCGCATTACCGAACTTCTAAAGCATTTCCGTTCCATACTTCTCTTGCTAACCCGATGAATCAGCGAAAACAATAACAAAATAGGCAAAGCTTTAGAAATCTTAAGTTTCAACCCCGATAAGATAAATACACCGCCATTAAACTTAGATGTTTGGTTGTTGACTAAATAACGATACTCGTATTCGTTGCCTGATTCATGTTTCTTATCTCCCCTTATCGTGATGTAAAGTTTACACAACATACTCAATTTAGATTGTATGTGTGTATTCAAGATAAAGCTTATCTCCTGTCCCCGTTTCTGATTCGCTCATTTTTAATAGAATATTATTCTGACTGACTCTGACGCTCTTCACTTGACCTCTGACCGACGTAAAATGTTTTTTTTTTTACAAAAAAGAACATGGCGTCTGATAGCGTTCTAAATTTGAAACAACGTCTCGCGTGGGGTATGCGTTCCGGTTAGTGGCATCGTTAACAAATGTTGCCATGTGACAACACGTTGCTAGTGTTGTGCGTGGCGAATAAAAATTTAGGTCACTCTCGCGTTGGCTGGCCTCGATTCATTGAGAGCTCGTGCCGATCGTGCGTTATGCTCGCTCGATGTTTGATAGTGTTGTAAATAAAAACACGTGGGCCACGCATCTGGCCGGGCGCAGATAGCCTCCACTCGTTACTAGGAAATACAAATCGTTTCGGGCTACGCTCAAACCGCGTACATTTCCCCATTCACAGCGTTAAATCGCATTAACATTCATTGACGGGATTATTCATGGTCAGGCACGTTTTAATTAACAAAATGTTGCGCTACCTTTTAATATTTGTTAATACTTTTTTCGAACCGTGACTTCTTAAGTAAACTTTTTAATATTCATGCATTCGTTGAGGTGAAGGCAATCAAAAATGAAAATTGAAGATTGAGAATTGAAGCGAGATTGAATAAAAAGGGTATTGTCTACTTTGTTGTAGAGTTTTATTTTAAAGCTATCGGAATGAGTGATAGTGTCGGTGAACGACGTAGCATTATTTTAATAAGCCGGTGTATTTTTAACACAAACCATAAAAGCTGTCTGCGGACAGGCGGTCGCATAAAAAGTGAAAATCAATATTGTCGGCTGCCCCACGCCAGGAGTCTGGATAATTGGAAAATTCTCTGTACGTTGAAAGCTATAAATTTTCACTTTTGTCCACGCAGAACCTTTTCCGTGTTGCATTAAGGATAATAAATTGAAACAAAATGCAAGTGACGTCGTTTAAACTCGGTTTTGTGGGGAGTTATTGTATTAACAACTGTGTGATTATAGGATTATCTTATTTCTGACTGCGAGCGATTTTACGGCTTCTTTTGTTTTCAGTTCGATTTTTAAAGACTTTAATTTTTATCGACGTTTACTCTTGGACTTTTGTTCTTCGTGAGGTGTTACTTGAAGTTAACTGTTGAGTGTTGCCATAAAATATATAAGAAACATTTTACGTACATAGGGCTTTTAACAGTATACGTAAATTTTAATTCTGGACGTTTTCACGAGCGTCGTAATTGACTTTACGAGTCATATCAACTGCAATTAGCTGGTCCCTCGGCTCCTGCCACCTTTAGTGTGTTTATTTTGCTTTTGATATATTAACTTTAACGTTCAGAGGCTGTAAACCATCCTTGGCTTGCAGGTTTTGATTTATTAGTACTTTACGCCAGAAACGATTAGTGGAAGATATAAAAAAAGCGAAAAACTATTACGTGAAGTTTTCAATTTAAAGCTATCATAAATTGAAATCCTTTCGTTTAAACTTGATTTGTAAATACCATTTAAAGATGAAGACCAACACCAGACGATTCGATAATTTAGGTGAAATGGACAGAAGAACAATAATATCTAGCTTTAAAATTCCAAATCATTTAACAAACACTCAATAAGACGTTTATTCAGGAATGTTAATGTTAAAACAGTATCATTTTCCTTGAAAGTCGGACAAACTTCGCCACAAAAGAGGATTATGAACCCAGCGCTTTTGGATCTACCATCATCTCTTAAAGCAATACTATTATAGGTGTTATAGATGTTGAAGCGAGATGATGTTATACACGGCTTATAACACTGTCTCTTTTCCACAGCCGCCGCTGTTAAGTCGATCCGATACTCGAGTTATCACTCGTACAACTTTTCTTTAAGATGTTTTACTGCGACTTAATTTGTGAGAGCTAAGGTACAATAAACCGCGTGTCTTTAGGAACAATTATAATTAAAGGAAGAGTGATTGTTTTAATGCAGTTTGTTAGATTTTTGGTATGTATCGTTACTGAGTAAGTGCGGATGACTGTACTGTGTAATTTGGTTGGTATCGTCATATAAGGCACATGGTACACGCTAAGAGTACTTTTCACACTTTCACCGCGCACTTTCTATTAAGAAATATGCTAATATTTGCAAGTTTGTCGTAAAAACCGTGATAGGCCTCACACATAAACTGTGTTTTACTTTTAACAACGCTTATCCTCCTCATGGTACTTTCATTTCAAAATTACAAGAAAGCTAAAGAAAACTTGTATGGCCGAGTGATTCTTGCCACTCTGCAGTGTGTCGTTTGTTCGATCCCTGGGAAAGACAAGCATTTGTGAGATCCTGGAACTCTGAAACAGACTCTGGCTATCTTGCGCACATGTAACTTATAACATTCTGCAACACAAAGCTTAAATTCCTTACTTCAGGAATCGTTAAAAAGAAGAACAATATGGCATAGAATAAATTCAGTGTAAAAGCACACCAAGAAAATCGTCGTAATAAATCGTATAAAGCGTGAATGAAACAATTTGCCCGCTCATCACAACGAGCACAACTCGTTGGACAAGCTGACGTCTATAACAACAAAAAGCAATCGATAGTAACAAGCTGTTTTTATATTCATCGCAATCGCATGTTACAGACCGCGTGGCGACCAGTCACGCATACCACGTGTCACATCCATATTACTTCATTCATGCAACCCACGTGGATGGGAACTAGACTGTTTATTTACCATTCGTATTACTGATCTTTATTTATCGAAAACAATTTAGTTCAACAAGCATTGAGACATTTTTTCTTTTGAGTTGTGAGTCGTGACTACTCCAATTATACCGATTACGATAACATCGGATTACACAAACGAAAGCTTATAAATCACTCCATGACATTTAAAATCCTATTAACCTTTAATCTTGTCCGATTTTCTCATCTATTCAAATTTAATAGCGGAACTCTATCAGCGCAAACAATCAAAGAGCAATCCTAAACGCTGTTTACAAACAGGCAAATGACTTCATTCAGGTTCCCGGCGCCCTCCTCATGTTTCCCGGGCGAGGCCCCCGGGATCGGATCGCGTAGACAAGCGTAAGATATCCCGCACTCCTGCGATCCCGCCCTTGAACTTGAAGCCGTCACGCGCCGACAATGGGGACGTTTACCTCTTTCGCTTCTTACAAATACACATTTATTTCTGTGTCCCAATTTCCTTCACATAAAAAGAAAAACATTCAGAATTCCTACGAAATATTTCCACAGAAACTTTCTATGATAAGATAATGTTATCGAAGCCGACGGAAGTGCAACAAAGCGCCCTACAATCACTATTGCCCTATAACAATAACTTGAGCGCATAACACGCCGTAGAAAATTGTGTACAACGTTTTGAATGGCCAATTCCGAGAAGTAAAAATATAAAATTAAACTAGCAATAGTCTAGCTGCAGTCTAGTGGCAATAAAACCGTCGTTAAACCGCGAACGTGTGAACTTTCCCTGGCGTGTTTACACCACGGGTGTTCGTGCAAAGAACTGGTAAAGCCGGGTGCCAAGTCCGGGTGAAATATATCCGGTCGCCGGGGAATACGCGTAGACGCGCGGCAGACGGCCCTTGAACTTCGCCCGTCGGCTTACCCGGCTGCGTGAAACTATGCGTGAAGCGTCACACCCGACATCCATGGGCAGAACACGACTGTACACTGTACATCACCACCGCGTATTAATATTCACTTGACGTTTATTTCAAGGAAAGCACTCACCTTTCACGTCATCGGAAAATGCTTGTCCCTTTTCTTTATGTTACTTCAAAAGCTAGCCTAATTTGCCTTCAGGAAGATGTGATTTTGACATTTCAACAATCCTTCAAGAAAAAAGAATTCCACCCAGATGTTCGGATTCTTTATCTACAATTGACACAGCGCCGATCTAAATTCGCGTACGCTGTCGTGACAAATGTCCGGACGTGGTGCGAGACCCGGATAACCGTTTGTCGTCTTATCAGTGACCTCTAACACTAAGGAATGTTCCATTGAGGGTTTTATCTGGTTTGTGGATACTGCTCTTTTTCGTCTGTCGATAGAAAAGTGAGGAGAAAATCTCGGCAGAATTTTCTATCAAGGAAAACGTTTAGACAAAAAGTGTTTTATGTAATGACTGTCGTGTTAATAGTTAGGCTTTTAATAAAATTTAAAAATCCACACATCCTAAAATAAAAAAATATTTAAATTATCGTAAACTCTACCTTAACTCTGTCTAAATTAGGTATTTTTTTATATTCCTTTGACATATTCTACCCAGTTCTAGAATACATATGTATATAATTCTCTCCAGAGACGTATTAACAGCCGGTGTATTTTCTGTTTACAAAAGTTTCACACAAACTCGTTTAGTTGACGGCACCATTTAGTTATCAAACGACGAAACTTTTTTAATTATAAATACGATTGCTAAACAAAGAGGTTTAATTAATAAACTAATGAGTTGTGTCGGAAGAGTATGGTATTATATTTGTAGAGAAAAATGATTGCATTTTTAAAATTCAGATGAGATGACGTGGTTTTTATTGATCGTTAAGCAATGGAGAATTAAAGATGTTAAGATTAAATTAGACTTTTGAAGTTCTGATGATAAATTGATGAGAATCGTCCCAACGATTACAGAGTTTCTGTAACTTTTTTTATGTTTAAGTAATTAAATTGACTGATTATCGAAATAGGACGGGATTCCTTTTTAAAGGATTTTTCTGTACGTTGGACTTGGCAATGACAAAAACATGACACATAAGGGTGATATTTTACTCGCGTTGTTAAACTTGTTACATTGAACTAAGCATTGAACCATTTAAGACATTCGATCAGAACAAATTGTCGCTTTTCTAGGGAGACAATAAAACGAAAAGTAAAATATTCCGAAATATTATTTCACTTTATTCAGACTGAATGGTAGGTTGTAAATTGTAACAATAAATCGCATAGGCTTTTGTTTATACTAGCAACAAAAGAAAGAGTTATAGCTTACTCCGCGTTGCTATGACAACGGATTTTATGGCATTTTGTCTGAAATCGATACGATTAGACCGTATCAATTGCGAGACAATATTTCTGTTTCGATTTACAATCAATATTTCAAGGATAATTCGACGTGGATCGTGTATTGTTTCTGAAGGCGTTTGTTTTTAAATGATGAGGTATTTTTGATCTAAACTTAACTGCTACAAATTCAAAATTAATTTGGAGCAGCTGAAAGTAGAAGAAAGGGAGTAGGATTTTTCTTACTTTGATCCAAAACTCCTATCATGGTTCATTAATATCTAGATTAATTAAATCTGTGACAAATAAATTGTGTATTATAAAAAAAAAACTTATCTCAAAATACACAAATAAAATTATAAGCACGTACAATAATCTTATTTCAATTTGTACCCGGTTCAAGTAAGGTCAATAAAAGTCCCGGACCTAGGGCAACGACAAACGGCTATACCCGGGTGAGACCCGTCGGGTCACTCCGGCCGGTCAACGACCCCTAACATTACACTTAATTATATTTAAGAAAAAAAGTTTTATTTTTTATGAACTTTTTTCTTTTCGAATTTAGTTTTGCAGCCTTATGTAAAGTTAAATTATAATGTAAATGTACGCTAGTATGTTATTTTTAGTCATAGTATAATTATGTTTTCATAGTATTGCGTTGTACTGTGAACAATAACTACAATTGCCGGTTTCAGACAATTGTTTAAGACCTTCAGTTTGTTTACTTTAAGAGACCTTCGTTTATAAATATAGCTACAGGTGAGAGACCTTTTAAAGTAAACGCGTGTTTAAGAGAATAATTTAAGTTTTTTTTTTTAGTACCGAAGATCTCGATGTAGATATAAAAATAAGATGTAACAACAACAAGTAAAATGACACACTAGACAGTTATACTACTTTTTAAAAAAGGCTTAAAAAGGTTTTTCACGAAACAAAACTTAAAACCTCAAAGTTATTCCGTCCTATTGTTCGCGATGATTAAATTTCAAAAGAATCCTTTTCACTATTGAATCATTAGTATGAAACATGAATCATAAACAATAAGTAAATTTTAATTCCTGATACATGACGTAATACGCCATAGACCTTTGTCTATCACATACTTTTTATTACGTCAAAAAACCATCCGCCATTTGCAAACCGCCGAGGTATTCGCAGTTCAAAATTTAAAACTAATGACAATCGAAATAGAACATGGCCGCTTTTTAAACTGTCATACTAGATAAAATACTCCTTGCGGAGCGTAGACTGTGTTCATCCGGTTTTTTATCAGTTACCCGGGTTTACAGACGTGCCCGGTCGATAACCCCGCGTACGGTCAAAGTTTATCAATCAGGACTTTGTTGATTTTAACTTAACCACAACGTATGATAGTGAGCTTTAAAGTTTATTATTAAATAGTGACGTTACCTTACAACTTCCAACATGATGTTGGTAAATGAATTTTAAATGTGGAAGACGAGTTATTTCTTTTTTTTTACAGCATAAATACTTTTCTTTACTAAATTGCTATTTAGGTTTTTAAGCCTGTAACACTATCTTAGTGCGTTTAAGTATTATAGAGTCGTGGATGCTGAAGCAGAAAATTAATGAATAAAACCTCTCATTATAAAACTTAGATTTTTTTGCAAATTATAATAAATCCATACATACTATTATATAATTATGTATAATAATATTAATGTATGTTTGTTGTTTACAGGTCTTACAAGACATCAAGGTAAATATATTAATGCTTGTCTAACGCATTCTATCTCACTCGCACAGTCTCACTTATTTTGCGATATCTTGCACGTTTCTGTTGTTTCGTCCTTCTAATGCTTTTTATTTAGTTCTGTTACTAATTTTTTAGTTACTCTTTTGTTTAATTGATTCTTTGTGTTGGTAGTATTGAATGTTCCTTTCTTTTTAAATGTGGTCGTAGTTTCTAATAGTACTTTTTATGTTGTAAATGTCTGGTGTAGAATTAATTGCAGGGAACGTGTTGCTTCCATACTTTAGAAGTCAAATTCCCTTATTTTTTCGTTACTATAATACTATCAAATCATAGTACTATCCCTATAATATCTTCAGGCATAAACAGTTACCGAATGGAGATGAAATTTATACAGACAAAACGAAAACTGACATTGTCTACGGAAGAAAGGCCATTGTCTTTTCGTGAGTACTACCTATGTAGTCTACCTAGTATACCTGGTCTAGGTAAATATTTTAGAATACATAGGCACTAAGACACGTCACATCCGCGAAGGTTCGATATGTCGTGAGGGGGGCGAGGGCGAGACCGCCGGTCGATGGGTCATCGACCTCGGGTGGATTTTGATGCCACCCTGTGCCTCCTACCACTTATTTATTTATTAAAATTTACCTACATTGTCTATAGCCAGTATTTTAATAAGAGACGGAATTTAATTTTCATCTTAAATGAGATAACGGAAAGGAGGTTTGTTGATTTTTTTTTTTGATGATTTTGTTGTACTCTTGTGTTTTGTGCTTTTAAAGAGTCTTGATCTTGTGAGTTTACTTATTCTAATGAAGCATCGTAAATAGCTGTAGATGTTTTTTTAAGCTGTCAAACGGTACAGTAATGTAAAGAGTTGATGTGGTACTTTACTACCTTTTTTTAATATGGCTCTTTGTATTTCCGTGTATTCGCAAATATTTTCCACGAAACGAGAAAAGCTCTTTCCTGCCAGTATTTACATAACTACCAAACCCTTCAAAATGTTTGAATATAAGTAGACATCTTCATAATAACGACATTGTCCTTACTCCAGAAATTCTCCTTCAAAACTTATTCCACGCCTGAGCTATGAATAATAAAGTTGTCTGAAATAATTTTAAATTAGGTTTCTCGGTAAATTAAATTACGCCGTATAACTCCCATGATTTCACGGTTCCACAAAACAGTTAATTAATTAATCAGGTCATTGATAAACGTTATCAGGACCAACCGAAATGGCTATTATCCCAGTCGATAAGTGCCATGTACACCACAAGTACATACAACCATAACATACATGTGCGCGGAGCAGCATATCGGACAAATTCATAACCGCACATAAAATGTATTGTAGATTCCATAATTCCTCCACATAAAGTCCTGTTTCATACAGATTTTGACGAATCGCCCGTCTCTTTCTAACCCATGGCGCTCTCTCCCTCACACAACAATCGCTATCCAATATTCTATTTACAAAACATTCGGCGGCGTACGCGACGTTGCCGTCCTGCTGTGCGCTTGCGCCGGTGACGTCACAAGCTGGAGAAACGCTGTCCTTGTCTTGGTTTCTCTCTCTAAACATTATTTCGTTTAGAACTTGAGCACAGTTTTTGTAAAAACCTATAAGGAAAAATTTCTGAAATTCTGTTATTGAAGGCCAATTACTGGCGTCCGTGACGACCATATGTGTGATGGTATTTTATCCTAATTAGGACAAAATTAACATTTACATTACAAAATAGGCCTCATTCCATATTCAAGATAAAACAAATTCGTTAAAACAGACACTTTGTCTCGGGAAACAAAGGCAGAAAAGTTGGAGACTCAACAAAAAAATATTTGGATGTAATCTCGTTGAGTAGTAGGCTCTGTGAGTCAAAACACAATGCCTAGTTTTCCTTGGATGAAGTTCCGACGACTAAACACACATAAAAGAATGGAATTTGCATTCGTTACGCTTTTCCTTTTATTTTCATAACTAATTTCATACGTAGAGTTGTAATGATGTCAGTAGTCTATGAATACCAGAGTATGACACATTGCTTTGACTACCTACTAGACTTAAATTTACTCTTTCCTACTTTTCCACGTTCTGTATTGTCTTCGATACGATAGGTTATTGACTCCCCTTTACATGTCAAGAAAAAGATCGGAAAATTTTCATTACGTAGTCATAGCGTAATGTATTTCTGCCGAATTAAGTGTCTATCACTCGCTTATTACACTTTAGAGTGACAGATACAGCAATTACAGCATAAAACTTAAGAGCAACTTAAAATTTAGTAACCTTTGGGTTTCTTTTCCTCTTTTTTGTGGAGTAATTATTCAAATCGTCTCCCTTCAACAGGCTAATATTGTAGTCTTATAAGTATACGCAAAATAAACATTTTACCCAGTCCAATGGAATCGTAATTCCTTTCCTTTAACGACCGTATATGGGAAAGTCGTGGCCTATTCTTTGCAAACCCTAAGGGAAACACATTAATTTTATAGAAAAGCTAATGTTAGATAAAAACAATAAGATAATTAGGTAAACTTTATTACTATCATTAGTTCTGTTCATGGATAAAGGAAGACCGTTTCGTCTAAAAGAGAATTACATTACTAAATATAGGCTACAAGACGATAGCATTAGATATTTTTGTATCTTATTATGAGAAGGGTAACAAATATTTTTTTTACCTAGCCCACGTTGTCCCTCTGGTGGGCAAAGGCGTCCCTAAAAACTTCAATTATTCCCTGTCCAGGCCACGCGGTAAGGGTTAAGATCGTCCCGCCACCGCTTCCTAGGCCGCCGTCAATTTAAACGTACGTTAAATGGAATATAAGAAAAATCCAACCAAAAACTAAAAAATCCACATTACAAAGAAAACCATCTTGGCTAATTCCAAAAATATCCACCTAAAAACGAAAGGCCTACGACATCAATGACCTAAGGCGGAAAACAGTGCTGACATGAAGACCTAAATTAATGAAACCATTTAAGCTAGTAGGTAGCTAGACAAAATGGTATTGTATAACAGTACTTTCTACCACATTCTATTGTTATGTTATTGTGTGATAACAATAGCTGTGATGTTTATTAAATAACAAATGATCACGGCAACAATTGCTAATAATTTGCCTCGTTATTTTCATAACATCCGCTCATGATATCCAAACATCGTGATGGCGTAATAATATTGGGTATTCGAACACGTTTTAGACAATATTCAAGCATATAATTGGTGGTCGCAATTCGGGAATAGTTGTTTTCTCAATGAGATTGGATTTTAGATTACAATCAAGGTTTGAATCTAAACATATTTGGGTACACCCGTAAAAGTTTTCCGTCCTACCTTGAATGCTTCATAACTAAGTTTATCAAAGACACCCCTACTCAGTTATCAACAATAACAAACGACTTTTTCATACAAAAATGAGTTCCACTTAGTCTTGAACGAATTAGCCCTTAATCTACTTAATGAAATGGTGTCATCTCTGTATTGCATCCTCAAGGAGGATTCAATTAGTCATCTCAATCCCATGTGATCTTGACCTTGGGACTTGTTGTCTTGTTTAAATTGCATGATATTTGTGACCGCTTAACCTGTTTATACTTTTAGATATTTCGCCTTTTTTTTGCGAACAAGGTAGGTAAGGTAAGGTCTTGTTTTGTTGGTCTCGTTGTCTTCAACCGTTTTTTGATTTCTTCTAATAACTGGTTCCTAATAAGGAATCTTGTTTCAATCCCTTCAGTGATTTTTGTTCCTTGTTTTTTCGATTGAAATATTGTTTTGTGTATCTATATGAGATGTTCTTACAAGATGTGCGCATGCCTATAATAGGCATGCATACGAGAAACCATGTTATTCACTTTATAATTTGTTAATTGTTTGGTATACCTGATAAATAAATAAATAAAGATATTTGTTTCTAAGTTCACCATGACGTCAAATGGTCCTTATTAGTCTGCTTTGCCCAAATTATATTTAAGGTCCTCTATAAGACATCTAAATTGAATAAATTCAGCTATTATTGTTTCTGCTATTAGATCAGCAGTGACCTTAGGACTAGGCCACTTGGCTGCCATCAAATTGCTCACATACAATAAAAGACATCGGTCGTCACCGGAAGCAATCAATTCGAGCCACAATAAACCCAATGTAGGAAGGTTAAGGATCAATCGGAGTACAATGGTGGTAACCTTCACGTACAGTTACACTTGTAGAACTCGAGTACCTACTTATAGGACACGATATGAGGAAAATTTCCGTGATATTTTTTTGGTTTTCTTCCTCTCAACTCCTATAAAGGAAGATTGAATTATTTTCTTGAACGTAAGTATCTTAATCTTCGTAACACAATTCTTTGAATAGTCTCGAGAATATATTCCTGTAAAAATGAACGGTTTTAAGTCTTTGACACAAACATGGTTTCTTTGGGAAAAATACTTCAAAAATACTATTGACTAACCATACTTCCAAAAAAACTGAATAGCATTTAACATAACACAAAATATGACGTAGTTTATTAAGCTATGAACTGTCAAAATAAAGAATTAATTAAACATAAAATCTTCAAAAAAAACGTCTTAATTCAATCAAAAAAATGTTTAAGACAAGCCAGTGTTTGCCAAAACCTTTTTTCAAACCCGTTCGCCTTGAATTTTTTATTTCCTAATGTTAAAACACTATAAATAGAATTTATATCACAGAGATAACATCTGCATATTTTTGAATATATTTTAGACGTAAATGGTAACAACGGAATTTTTTGTAGTAGCGAGAAATTAATGGAGTGGCGACACCTAATTATTATGTTGACTATACTAATTAGTAGGTAATTGGACCTTAATGGTTTTTAATAGTTTACTTCGATATTGTTCTGTTAAGCGATAGTGTGAGTAAATCTACAAGGGAATATATCTAAGGCCACTTTACTATCTTGGTTTGAAATCTGTATTGTTCGTCGGGAGAATAAGTTGCAATCAATCATATAATTAAAGATGGAGGTCGATTTACACAATAAGATAAATGTAGATAGAGTTAATGATTATAGTCTTATTCCTGCTAACAACTGGCCTTAGCCCATAATAAGGCTGAATAAAATACGAGCCTGTGAATATCCCAGCACTAGGCGTAAAATCCTTTCACCTAAAGAGAAAGCACGACCATTCATCAAAACATCAATTAGAAAAAAGAACAAGAAAACTGTTTTGTTTCCCCATAATGAACTGAAAAATCTGTTGCTTTTTCCCCGCTTTATTTAATCAGGTAAAATCGTAGCGGCCGCGGTTAGCCGCGCATTTAGGCGACCGCCGCGGGCCAAACCGCCGAGCCAAATGTGCAAAACCTTGAATTGTTGAACACAGTTTGGGGGAAACTGTGAACCCAGTTTACGGCAAACTGGCAGACTGCAGGCTGCGGTTGTCGAATCCACCGCGAGTCCGGGCGCGGGCGCTGGGCTACCTATACGCGGTTTTGTCTGAAATGACGCTCGGAAATGCAGCTTCGGTCGCGTAATGTTGGCGTGAACATGTAAACTAACATGCTTATTCCTGAATGGTTACAATAGAAATACAACGGAATACGTTTAAATAGTTTTGTCTCTTTTAAACCAACCAGCTTTCTTTATCAGTGAAAGATGTGAGACAGGGTTTTGATATTGTCAATGGTTTCAGAGTTCCTCAACTCAAATCAGCTCATACAATTTTTATATATTTTAAATTTAAAGACTGGTAGCTAGTACCCCAGAAATCATGAATAATAAGTGTCTTAATTATTATAATCAACAGTACTTATCTTCAAAACCTACTTAATGTCCAGCTGCTATTTATTCATATCTGCCATTAAAATAATTACAAGCAATTAACGATGGCATTTAGTTGCACATAAGTATAATAACAACAGCTATTAGCACGTATAATAATTACTTAAACTTACTTCTTTAGCTATTAAAATGCAGGCATTTAATTTCATCCATATAAATTGGCGAATATTAATTAGTACAAAAACAACTGAATTCTTAACCCTTTTAAGCCAAGCATAAATTGCTACATCTCTTTCAATTTATAATTATTGTATTATTTTTTTGACAATTTCATATTATTGGCTTCAACACGATCAAATGTGTTTCTTAAACTTGTTCCAACCTTTTGAGCGTCTTCCAAACTGTTCGATTTAGTGTAAAGCTTTCACAAACCTATCAACACCAGAACTACGTATTAGCTCCAATTTAAGTTCCCCTCAAAATGATTTCAACTTTATTAAGTGTTTGACGTGTGTGGCCTGTATTATGCTATGTGGCATAATTTTATTTGCACCTAAGCCCCGGCCCTCGTGAGTCGTATAATACGCGGCGCCCCCACCCGGCTCGTTCAAGAATAGCCGACCACCGTGGTCAGGCACGTGTTTCATAACTGCCACTTGTGTAACCTCCACTAGTGCATTGTGATACTTGCATCTTTAACATACGTATTTGATCTAATTCTCTATTTTTTGGAGTTTTGTACGCCTACTTTGAAAATAGAACCCTTTTGCTGAGGCTCCACTGTCTTTCCGATCGTCTATCGTACCTTTTCAGGACCCGCTATAGGATAGATCAGACTTTTAGACCGACTCTTGATTCTTTTAAAGGAAAAGTATTTCTATTGCCAATATTAAATCAAAATTAAAATTGAATCGACGTTAAGCATTGCCAGCCATATTATCAGATGTTCTAGTTTTTGAGAGAGACAATGACAATTCTATCACGTAAATAGTCTGAAGTCTAAGTCTACACTCCTACAGAACTAGTGTTCTTTTGTTAAACTTTCGTTCAGAATATAATCTTACCAGATAAATTGTTCAGTCTACCAAAGGTCTGTAACAATGCTTTTATGGATGAAAAAAAGCTCCTCTTAAGTTATTTGTGGTAGCAAATCCTGTTACACTTGTAAAGCTTATTTTTTTTGTAATATATAGCCTAAACTTATAAAATTAAATCTTTTACTCTGTAAGTAGGATATTATCATTACTTTTACATGTATTTTTTGGAGATCGCTGGGGTTCTAAATAACAAGTCTATTGGATATTTCCTCTTCCAGTTTGCTCGAAGAATAGGTAAACCAGGCCTGTCTCTTCATTTAATATTAACAACGCTTACACTAAATTTTGTTATCTCTATTAATGAAAGAAAATACAGAGAACTTTAGAGTTCAAAAAGTTAAATAAAGAATTTTGTTTTTGTTCGAAGTTTTGACCTCGAGAAGTTTCACAGAAATATTTATTCTGGCCTTAGTAAACTCTCAACCACAATTGACTGAATCGTAGTTTATTTGTAACTTTTACGATGTTTTAATTTAAGGGATGTGGAAAGTTACTCCAGATTCAAATGTCCTCAACAAAAATACACATAATACTCATTTTTTAGGAGGGAAAAGTGTATTATAATTTATATAAAGTTTCAACTATTTTAAATTGAATCTTCATCAATTGTAAAAAAAGCTTTTAAAATATGTCAAACTCCAATTGAACTCCACACCTAATACAAATATTAGTTTTACCAAAAGTCCCTCTTGCTAAATGAAACCAATTTGTCCTATAAATGAAGCTCCGCTGCGCTCTCTTTTCTCATCACTAAACTCAAGTGATGGAACCCATCACAATCTTATATGGAAACGCTTTTTTAACCTGAATTTCGTAAGCATCAGACCCAAATCTGTATTATCCTTAACAAAATTAACTGAACATGATTACTCAACAATTAGTAAATGAAACAGCCCTTAGTAGGCTTAGGTATATGACCTGACGTGACGGTTCTAATTTGGGAACTTGAAGAGCGTTGGCTCGCTTCAATGGAGCTATATTTGTAGCAAGTAATATTTGTAGAGCTTTGATAAACGCCTACGTTAGCTTAGTTTGACGGTTATGTATTAAGGGAGTTTTATATAAGTCATATGGAAACTATTGAGCATCGTTTCGATATAAAAAAGCGATGATTTTACTAATATTCAAATATCATGCGCAAAGATACCTAGATTCAGAACAAGCATTTGTAGATCACAAAAATGCATATCCTTCGCAACATGTCGCACACAGAGGTTATGGCGTTGTAACCACTCGGGTCTCCAAACAATCCTTGTGTATTATGATCTCTTGTTTTTATTAAAGATGTTCTGTCTATCCGTCTGTCACGGTTTTACGACTCATTTACAGAACTGATTTTGATACGCCTCGTAGATTGTTTAGAAATGAAGCTTAAACCTTGGCGAAATCGACGTCGTCCTTTACAACGGATTTATATTCTCTGTATACATGTACAATTGGTTGCAATTAGTTGATCTTCCTCTTAATAACTTCATCTCAGACATAGATCCTTTAGTTAGAGCTAACTCTGAACTAACTAAACACAATTCTCGGAACCTAAACTTAGTTAGAGCGTTGCATTTCTATCGCTTGTTTTCTCTTCATTCAGAATAAATAACATACCAAATTTAGATGCAATTTTATACAGTAGATCGATAAAATGACGGGGATAACAATTTATAGTCCGCCCTAAGATTATATATTTTTTTTGGTTAAAAATGGTTTTTAAACTATACTATCCATGCAATATGATCACCGCCATAACAATAAAAAAACAATTTAAAAAGTCATAAACAAGAACAATATGAATATTTTATGCTTTTACGTTTTCAATTCATAAATATTACTATCTGCTACAATTTATGAACGTGTAACACAGAATATTCTATGTAAAACGATTAGTATCTTGGAAATACTACGTTGTCGCTTTCAGTGATTCATTCACCTTTATTTTAGATTTATTGCGTTCCATTCGCACGATCCGCACGACTCGGCTCGTACGACATGGCTCGTACGACAAGCTCGTACGACGCGGATCGCACGGATCGGTAGTACGGGGTTGCTTGTTTGACAGTTTTTGTGCTTTTATACGGTGAGACTTAATGGGTTTGTCGAACCCTTCTTTTTTGAGTAAATGTTTCTGTATTTTGTCCCAGTATTACGCAACATCGACGGCTATTTGGTTTTCTTTTTCTGGTGTAATGTCCCCCCAACACTTAAAAAATTAATCCTTTATAACCTACTTATTGGTTGTATGTATTCTTTTGTTTACGTCACTCTTCTCGGCCCTTTGTTAGTCCCATCTAGCTATTGACTGAAATCTTTTTCATTGAACTAATCGACTGGCCCGTGGGACTTCAGTAACTTAAGTTCCCAGTCACTTTTTGGCGTCAACTACCAAGCCTAGGAAATAAACGGAAAAAAATACACTTTTACTTTTTTTACTATTCTCAAAATCATTTTTTAGGTAAATGCTACTAAGTTACTTCGACCTATTAAACAAATGAAACGCGTTCTTCCAAAGTAACTTCAACTTATTAGTGGTGCTAAGGCCCTATGGAAGCCATTAATTACAAGAGCCGTCTGATAGTGTTATCTAACGAGGTCATAGTTACCTCCACCGAAAATCCGTTTGATCGATCAACGTAAGCAACCCAGTTTACACTGATAACGATATCTTTTTAAAAAGAAAACATCTTTTTTTATACGCCATGTTGAAATAGGTTACTATTTTTTTTTAATACTGGCCGGTATTTTTTTGGTTATTAGAACCTAAATTGCTTTGCATATATTATGTAGAGCAAGTATTTATGGATGCGAGAATAGTCCAATATTTAAGAATGGAACTGACGCATTTTGATCATTCTAATGCCATTGTTTTTTTTTACTTTCGTTTTTAACGAGACTACCTACTCGTACCTTGAAAAATGGTTAAATGTTTCGTAACATATTTTCCATGCGTTGTCTGTGTTTCACAGTAACCTGACAAACACATCAGCCAGGCCGTCAAACACGGTCGCTATTTGACAAAAACATTAAACAATGGAACACCTGTTAACTTTCTGCTGTCAAAAATTGTATTTACAAAAAAAGTTTCATAACATTTTATGAAGAAAGATGGATTAGAGATTTATTAAGTTTCTTTTTTTAATCTTAAATCCAATAACCCATTTATAAAGGCTTTTTTTGCTCATTGAATGCAATATTTTAAATAGTATTTAAAGTCGGACCTGTAGTATGGAGTTTTAAAATATAAGTACATATATTATAACATTCGGGTTCCGATATTCATGTTTAGAGTTCCTGAATCAAAGGGTTAAACAGAAACTCTAATAGTGGGTTAGCACTGACTGTCAGTCACCGTGCTATCTCATGAACCACGAAAACAATCTATTTAAATCTTTCATAGATGATGCATTTCTCACTCTCGCAGTTGACCGAATTATATCTCTTACAAAAACTTCTACAAGAACAGAAAAAAAGGGATGAAAATATATACTTTTTTCACCTAAGCCATAAAACACGTGTACCAGTATTTTTACAGACAAAACAAGCCAACTATCATAACTTGTACAAAATAAAACACGATCACATTTCGAAACGCGACAGACATCAGTAAATTTAATTTATTCCCCCATAATAACTGCGGTCTATTTATTTTGAAATGAAACTCTGTAAATTGTATCGCGAAGAATTACTAGCGACGTAAATCATTGCTAGGAAAACAAACAATGAGTTGGATGTAGAGTAAATACCGGGGATTATTAATGGCGAGTCACAAGAAACATGTTACTGGTTTTGATGGTTTGCCAAAAAGATCAAAGATGACCTTGGATACTGTATAAGCGAGCTGTAGTATTGAGGATTAAGACTTATATTTCGTTATTAAGAGGTAGGTACACAAGATACATTAGTTTTAGTGCCTTGGAAATTGGGTCGGCCTTTGGTGTGGGACGCGACATGCGTCGACACCCTCGCGCCATCCCATGTTCTAAGTTCAGCGGTCTCGCCGGGCGCTGCTGCTGGAGCCGCGGAAGCCCTAAAACGGCGGAAATATAATAACCTTGTTGGTAATTATATTTTTGAGCCGTTTGGGGTCGAAACGTTCGGGACATGGGGACCAGGTGCACGAGTTCTTTATAAAGAACTCGCAAAGCGTTTGGTCGACTCTACACGTGATCAGAAGGCTGGTCTATATTTTGCCCAAAGAATTAGCATTGCCATACAACGTGGCAATGCAGCCAGCCTTCTGGGCACGTTTCCCGACTTTGGCAGGGATGAGGATATCTTTTTTGACGCTTTGTAAATAATGCATATTTTTCTTTTTATATTATATAGCTTTCAAAATGTAAATATTAGTTTAGTTTAGTTCATAGTTATGAAGAATAATATCTTAAATAGTTTGTGCACAGAAAATAACGGTCATATAAATTACAGATTTTTAGAGTTAATAAGATTCTATCGGTCGCTGCATGCATACGCATCTATTATAGGGACATTGAACGTTATTAAGATGCATTTTTATAAATATCAAATATAGAAATCTTATAAAAAAAGGTTTTAATAAGATTTAAAAAAAGAATAATCAATTGAAAATTTTGAACGTGCGGTCGTTAAAATCGGAGCGAAAGTTTATCTGCGTTCTTTTTTTTGTAACTATTTTTATTTGATTTTTGAACATAAAAATGACACTCGTTTGCAACTTTATGTTGTAAATAGACTTTTAAGTTTCCAGTTTTAGTTTACGAGTTCTTAGTTTCATATCATCGAAAGAAAAGCTTGCTCGTTGTCTAATTTGAGTGTTTAACAATTACTACTGCATTTCAATAATCGCCTTCATTTACTTTCATAAACTGTTAAAACAATGGCCGAGGCAATAAATACCACTAAGTGGCCACTGACATTAAGGCTTTACGAAGGGATTATGATCCCAATTCGTGTTAGATCCCGGAGACAATTAAATAAAGCCTAAAGCCAGTTACACAAAGTTGGACAATGGAGTTCCCGCCAAGTTACGGGACAAAGGTCCTTTGTTTACACTTAATGTACGGCCTGCTTTGTCGCCGAGGATAAATTTTGACTTATTGTCGGGCCTACGTGACGCAGTTTGCGCTGCACGTCTCAAATGTTCCACATTCCACAGCACAGTGACATGGATAATAAAAGCTGAAAAGATGAAATTTAAAACTGGAATTATATTATACTTTACGTATGACATTTTCTCTGAAAAAAAAGATTTCTGAACTTTTATGAACAACATCGGTCAATGTTTAAAAGCGCACTTTACACAAACTTATCGCTGTTATAAGTCGCCACAAATTGGCACTTACGACGTCCAGGTGCCCGGCCAGGCACTTTAGTGTACTTTACTAAGAAAATAGCTTTTGAAACGCCTCAAACATGCTGTTTTCTGTCCATTAAAATGAAGTACACTTCAATTACTCGGAATCTGACGTCTGACATCGTTATTGCATTGAACCAATAATTTTGTGAATGACCGTCGATGAGGATCGTGATCGGTGTGTAGTAAATGTATATTAGTAGGGTTATTGGCGTTTGAATTACTAGTACACCTAAATTGTCTGTTTATCTACAAAATATCTCAAATAAACGAAGATGAAACAATAAAAAATCGAACCCTACGAAATAGAAAAAAATCAGTGCCATTAATTGAAATCAATTAATAATTGAAGAATGTAGTTCTTCTAAATGCGAGTTTTAAATTTCGAAAAATCGAACGTGCATTCGATTTACAGTCCTCAAAATGAACATCAAGAAATATTTTTCGAATTAAGAATCTTATTGTGTGTGTTTTTTTTAATCCAATTACTTTCTTCGATACATTGCACAATGGGATTTTTTTTTATTTGAAATATAATACTTGTATTTAAAAATCACGGTAGTGTAAACTGCACTCGGCAACCACAGCTGCTATCCAAATATCTGTAATATGAAATGCATTCAATTTGTTCACTCAAGCGAGCGATATTATATTTTTCTAATAGATTTTAAAGAGAGTATTGCATATCAGTCAATTATTCTTTAAGAACTCATTGTTATCAATCTTTTTTGTTGTACCTTTCAAAAAGTTTTTAAGAAATTGTACAATAAGATAATTTTTTGGTTCCTTTAAACATGTGGGATAGAATGTTTAACTAAATATTTAGCTAACTAAAAAAATGCGATCCATTATGATAAAAATGCATTATTAACCTTGCCTTATTTTGATTGATTATCAAAACCTTGAATTGTTTGATAATCTCTAATTATGTATAGAAATGCAAATCCTAAATCTTATCACTAAAATATATGCAGATAAATTAGCAAATGACGTCAAACTTTATTACTAAACGAGACTTAACAAGTACCAAATTGATGTATCAACGTAATGAAATTACAAAATGAATTTAAAAAAAATATTAAAGAAAACGTTAAATTTGGACATTTTCTAATTCGTGTACACAAATAAATAATGTAATAAAACACGACGCTCAATAAGTTTACAATTTACAGGTACTAGGTATTTCCTTGACAAACCTCTTCTTATTTTATTATAAGAACAAGCACTACAAACGTTAAATCGGATAAGAAAAACAATCTTACTCAATCACAACCGTAGTAGAGTATTGCAACATTGTAGTACGAGCTAACAACGCAATTCAACCGGTAAATCGCTATTTATATAACCAACACATAGACAGAACCCATAGAATCATGGCAAACAACACTCATTAAACCTTGTAATATCTAATAACCGCTCACAACGTGTAATTTCGAATTTTCTATTTACAATTTTGAAATTACGAAGCGCAATCGTAACCGTTCGGGCCGTTTCGAGTTTAGTTCGACCAATCCCAGCAACGTATTTGAAAATAGAATATTCCGTTGAGATAGATTTGTCTATTACCGTTAATATTCGAACGTTGGTATTGCTGGCTGGTTTATTAAAGAAACCTTTATCAGGAATAATAATTATGGGATATTACAGCTTTAGTTTGCGTGAAAGTGCCCATTCTACCCACTCTCTTATTACATTAATGCTTTTCATTATAGTTTATCCTCTTTGTTTAGTATACTACCCACTATTACGGTATTTTATGCTTACTTACTTACCTTAATCTATTGCCAATATCTGTTGTGCTTGTTACTTGGATTAGTATTTATTAAACCAATTTTATTTAATTTCATTCTTTATTGTACACACGTTACCTTTCTCACCACAAATACTTCTTCATCTGTTAAACACTTTGAATCTTCATTAACTAACATATCGTCATGATAATTCAACAAGGCGAATTTTCTTTTTTATGAAATAAGTACCTACCCCAACGTTTTGGTCCCGCAGAAGCCCCAAAAACATCCAAATTTTTGATTCAAAGCATCTTAAAGTTCTCTTCCGCAATCTTCCAAAGTCCAAGAGCCAACGCCTTAGGATTTAACCTCAAGTCGTCCGAAATCTAGTACTACCTCCAAGCCAAGTCCATACCCCACCATGTTGCGATCTAACCTATCCCTGTCTTTTCTAACGTACCTCATTTCCACAGAGCTACCGTGGTCGCAAGCCCCTCGGCGGTACAGCGGGAGTGGCCGGCGGCGTCCCCGGCGTGGCAGCCGCAGCGTCGCCCAGCCCCGCGCCCCAAGCACCGGCAGCGCCCAGCCCCGCGCCCGCCACCACGCCAGCCATGAAGCAGGAACACCCCAGTCAGCCAATGGTAAGTGTCTAAGCTATCACTTAGTTACATTCTCCTATCTATTAGCCACCAGAGGTCTCATCTTCGTTTCTGGCTTTCCTTTCCTCACGTCATTTGTTATGAGGTTGTCGCTTTAGCCAACAAGAGTATGAGAAAGACATCAAGGGAACTTAAGATAGGTCTATGCTCGGCAGTAAGAGGATCATTGTTGACGTTCATCTAATTGTTTTGATAATGTCTAGGTACCTGAATTGCCTGCTCTTTGGGTACTAGTAAGGTCTGTTGCGGCCATTCTCTATTATTCCTCAAGTTCATAACCTTAAATAGAAGGCCCCAGCCCTTACCGATCACTTACAATTCTCACGTCCATTTTACTTAAAGGAAATGAGAGAATCAATTTAGCTCGTTCAAGTCAATCTTAATCTTCTGTCTTGATTAGGTTCAACGTTTAAATTAAGCCAAGGAAATGGCGGTTTCCATTGCACAGGAATTGCTATAGCGAAATTATGCAATCGAAGCGAATTCATTCTCTTTGAGGCGGTTCCCGTCTTAGGAGCGATAGATATTCATGAACCTATGCACCGAGGTCATACAATGCTTTGTGCTATAGGTATGTATAAACTGCTGAGGGAACGGCTAAAAACAATTGAGTACCTATCGGAAGGTCATCACATTTTGAAATATTGTGGAAAATAGATGAAGCTCTACGCCGTATTGTGATCTATCAGACTTCGACAACACTATTAAATGTATTAATAATGTACAAATTACACAAAATGTGTCAGTAACCCTCTTTTCTGCAATTTTCTCAAATAGTTAATAGAAATAAAAGCTTTTGTTTTAAGAGCAGAACCATCTATAACTATTCTAATCACTTTGATTACTTCAATTAATCAAGCAACATACTCTCGTGTTTAGTATGTACTTATTGCTTTTATTTGTTTTACAACCTTATTCTCGTAAACCATTAAACATCACTCGTACATAAAGACATAGTAAAAATTTATCTGTATTGTAGATTGTATACAACAGTCATCATCGTGAATGGCAGACATGATTGAGTTGTGTATCGTATTCAGAGTTATTTCAGACCAAAAGTTATTATTAATGCCAATAACTGCAATACGTGTAATTTTGTTAATTATTATTTTTATTGGCCAGTTGAGTTGTCGACGTTACAATAAACGTTTTTTTTTCATGATATTGTAATTTTGATAACAAAAACTTTCGTTCAATTATACCATTAACATTACTACGAGAATAACAAATAATTATGGTTTTGCAGTAGAGAAAGGGATTAACATGAGTATCGTAAAGAGCCATTACCATAAGCGTTGTCATTTAATTGACAGTTTCAACAAGCTGGTTAATCGCTTTATAAATAATTATGGGCTTCGTTCGAATCGTATATTTTAACATACGGTTATTGCGAAGGTAGATCGGAACACCAACGAAGATGGTTTAAATGAAGAAGGATGTGTGCATCATAAATCAAAATTTATTAAAATTGTAATGTCCAGATAATTTTACCTTACAGCCCCTGTAGGGATAAGTGCCAAAACGCGCAAATGTATGGAGAAAGTCACTTGACTTTTCGAAAGGAAATGTCATATCCATACATTTAAGTGTCGTTAACGGTTACGTGAGAATGTCACTAGACTAGGAAACTTTAATGAATCCCGAGTTGCCGAAAAGCAACGGACACCTAACAGTCAAAACATTGTTTTTAATTTCCGTTTGTCGAACAAAAGTTTTTAATTAAAACTCTTTTAGGTCAGTTGATTGAATTCTTTTTTTAAGTTTTTTTTCTTTTTTTGGCCAGTTTTAAACTAGGTAGTATTTCTTTACACAGTCTGTTTTTTTGGGTTGGAAAACATTTAATTTTAAACTTAAAAATGACAGACGTTTTAGAAAGTGTTAAATCGAATTTACATAATTAAAAAATATTAAGTTACGTCAAAAATATTACGTCAAAAAAATATGAATAAAAAAACTGGCCAATATCTCTAGACCGTAAACCAATAACTAGATGACGTAAATGTTACACAGGTACGACAGACCCAAAACACGGCTTAACCCTCTAAAAAACTACGGCGACTTCCAAGAAAACAAATTGAATTGTTAAATTATCCTAGGTGCGCTACAGAACTCTTACAATCGAGTTACCCTTTTTTGTTGTTTGTATTTGACGAATAAAATGTTTTCGCGAATGTTTTAATACAATTATAATTGAGTTTGTTTTTGACAATTACTTTTTTCGTGAAAAGGGTTTTACGTACCTTTACTTAGCCTTTTTTTCTAAGAGTTACTATGACTTCTCTCCTGTAAAGTTTTTTTTTGTTAAGTTTCTGCCTTACACTTTCTATAGGTTGGTAAAGGTTATTTTTAAGTCATTTTACTTAGAAATGGGTTTACGGTGTTTTTCTTTTTAAAAGATTATTTTTTCTTCTTTTGATAAGAAAAGACTCAATCCTCAATTTGTGTAGAAGACACAGAGAGAAGGCACAGGTAGAGCGCAGGTACCTCAACATTTTCGTGTCTGCGTGCTTTAACCAACGTGTTTGCCCATCTTAAGGCCTGCAAAGAGTCGTTGTAGTCTTTTAAAAACCAATATCGACTAGTTCCACAAATACCGGCTAGTTTTCCACAACTATATGTCAAAGTTTTTTTTTTTTAATTTGCGCTTTTCACAACTTTGGCAATTTCAGTGCAGTGCGGCCCCAATTTATCGTCGTTCCACCTCGCTCTTGGCATTTTATTTAAAACTGGCTCGTTACATGACTTTTGTAATAAGACCGTCGACTTTGCTTAATGAACGAAAATGTTCTATAAGTTTCAAAGTATTGGAATAAATATTTCCAAGTTTCATTTTATGTGACTGGTTGTTTTACTTTTCACTTGTTCGACTTTTTGCTTATTGAAGCTTATTTCGTTTTTAGTTTTGGTAGAAAAGAGTAGATACTTAAATGAGTAGGCACGATATTTTAAAAAGGACGAAACGTTTTTTGTGGCCTGTTTAGATAGTGCTTAAATAGAAATGTGAAAACGCTTCTCACTTTAGTACTATGCCTACTCGAATCTCTAGTCAAAGTAAAATTTCTATCTTACCAACCAACCGGACTTGCGATTAAGGACTCCGATTACATCCAAAACTAGTCAGACAATTAATAATCTGAAAGTTTGAATAGTCTATTCTAACTACTCATTACTAGTTGCGCCTGTGTTTAGCTATATGAATCATTTCATTCAATAAAATAAATATTCGTGAGACATACATTGAATGATAATGAAACTATGTATATAGGAATGTTCGTAACGAAATACCAATTTCTGGTATAACAGAAGTTATCAGAGTACGTATTGTTCAGAATGCGATATCATTCATTAATAATAACAATCCGATAAATCGTTGTTTGTTATTCCCTCTGACATTGTTCTGATATTATTTTGTTGATAACTATGCATTTATTAATGTTACTACGAAAAAGAAAGCACTTTTTTTAACTTAATTTTTGACTTCCCTATACAAAGGGTTAAACGATACTTTTTAATTAAGACTCCGATGTCTTTTCGTCTATCCGGTTGTCTTTATGTCTGTCATCAGCCTGAATATCATGAAAACAGTACAACTCTTCTCTGAAACTGTATTTATGTGGAAAATATTTCTCAAATCTTATTTCCATGGCTTGCCCATAAATTCTCCATCGTGTGTGGGGGAAAATGCTCCAAAATTGCGTTCAATTATGCACTGAAAGCAATTACGCATAGCGATTGTTATTTACGGTTACGTAGTAATTGTGTAATAAATAGACCTATATTTTGTACCCCATTGCGTAAGATCGACACAAAATTGTTCTGATTTTAGTCTTATTTAAGACTTTTTTGGATTCTTGATCTTGTTAAAAGTCGATCTCAACTCTTTGGCAAAGACAGGAAACAGTAAATAGTCAACTGGACATAAATGACCAAAATTCTATTTTATATAAATTGAAATATTCCAAGTGCCATGTCTTTTACTGACAATATGGTGCAGTTAGTGTAACTAAAGCATCCTTAGGAAATATAGAGTAGAACAATTGATTAAACAGCAAACGCCCCAAAACAGCACGTGTCTACTTACGTAATAAACAAGAATAATCTCGTTATAGAATCTCATTACGACGGCATAACAAAGTTTTAATTACGACCGACGTACGTACGTCGCCATGTTAATAAAATATTACTTTACTTGGTAAAAGGCATCCCCTTTGCGTAGAAATTAAAATCTTTGGAACTCGAACGAGTTTTCAAGTAGCGTTACATTATAATTTGTTTTATAACATGTTTAATTTGCCCTGCCAGCGCTTAATACGCCACACTTTTGTAATTTAATCATTTTCTTTCAGAGGCTCTTGTTGTTAGAAAAACTTGAACGCTTGTTATGTTTTCCTTTTAATTACGTATCGAGTTGTGTAGCATGTAGTTTTGTATCTGAATTTTTATTAAACGTCATAATACAATTTGATTATCAAAAGCTAGTTTGCAGTGTTACTGAGAGTCTTGTATGAAGATTTCAATTTGAGTCCATGTAACCTCATTAATTTTAAAGTAGTGTATTTAAAATGTCTATTAAGTACTTATGCTTACAATACATTTATTAAATGTATTCACGCATTTTAAACGTGTAAATTCTGTACTACTAATTAAAAGGTATTTAAAAGACGCACGATTTAAATATTCAAACTACTTATTATTTAATGTTTACGAAAACGTGCGTAGTCTTATCGCTCGCTTCCCTTTGGTATTACGACGTAGTATTGTATTAATATGGAATTCAGCTTTAATAGAAGTTTGTTGCTTTGTATCTTCTCTTAGGTAAAACACTCAGGAACCAATGAAAGGAGGCTAAATCACGGTGCCATCCACTGTCAAGTTTGACTTTCGAAAATTGTTACCAAGCAGCCTAATTTGTATAACGATTTTTTTAATTGAAATTTAAAACTTAACAATGCATAGATCTTAACGTTATACATGGTAGGGTTATAGGCATTTCATCGCAATACGCAACGATTTGCTCTACATCTTAGTCTCAAACGTCGCCTGCAGATGTCACTCACGTTTCAGTACTACGTTCGTTACATAAACAGGGACTCGGTCACCGTATGATTACGTTGTACGTTGGGCAGTTCACACGATACATAATGTAGTAAACAATGAAACAACCTCGACACACATAACAAAGTTATATTAAATGACGTGTTAATTATCTAAACTGTATGCTATTGTAAAAATGGAGGACGTTTTGTTGTTTTTCAATTTATGTGAATAGATTGTTGTAAGTTGTTAGGTTGGGTAAGGTCTTTCTGAAATAAGTTAATGAGCTAAAAGATTTGAAAATTTATTTTAGACTTTAAGTCGACAACGAACCGCAGAATAATCTTGATAGGTGGAAATGCTAGAGGTTTTTTTTTAATTTTATCAATTTGCGCGTTCTCTTTTATTTTGTGATAAGATTCCTTCGCGCTAGCCGAAAGGTGTGCATTAGCCCTTAATTAAACTTAGATTAAAAAAAATGTACAATAGAAATCTGTGTCTTTCTTGTGATTTTGAATAATTATGTTCTAGGTATTGTTTTCTACTGATGTGTTCTGGCTTTGAAAAGTAATTTCAACAGTGTTTTGTGTTGTTGCAGGCTCCGATGCCGTTCTACGCCGGCGATCCGAACCGGTTCCCTACGGCGTGGCAGACTGACCCTTCTCAAGGTAAGAACCCTTTACTATTTACAATGGTCTTTTGGTATGACTGCAGAAAAGATCTTACGAACGCATTAGCTTCGTCATTGGAATTGTAACCGCAAAACGTGCTATACCCAAATCACATGATACAGCACAGAAATTCTAATTTATAGAGAAGAATATAAATTATGTTATCGTCACAGAAAACCATATTTTTTTTAAATGCATGGAATAATTGAGAATACTTTTGTTTCATCAGGTTGGCAGAACCAATTTATCCAGCAACTACCAACACAGACTGGACAGACGACGTTGGACTATCAGGGCAACCACACGGCGTACGCCACGTCGCCCCACTACCAAGCCAACACCACCTACACCGTCCAGAACGTCTCCACTACCTTCGATGTCACCAACAACACCTACTATCAGGCTGGGATCCAGTCAGTGCCGGCTCAGCGTCCGCCTTCTAACCGCGGAGCTTACGCTACTGTCCCATCACCGAGAGCGCCTCACTATACAACAGAGTACCAACAGCAGTACGCCCAGGCAGCGACGCCTGGCGCGCAGTCGGGAAACGATTCTCGACCGGCCTCGGCGGCCTCATATCAAAACTCCGTACCGACAACTGCGGCGCCTGGCTATACGGTCAACCAACAGAACTATGACCGCACGGATTACAACCAAGACCACCAAGATGAATATTCTAACCCCGAAAATGGTTCGGGAGATACTAGCAACGAAGGCGAGAGACAAGAACAAAATACGCCTAATGGACAGCATTCGGGAAACGCCGAGCCTGGATACCTGCAGGGGAGCAACGGTCCGCGAGCTTCACTCGATTGTAGCGGGTATTCGGGCGGCTATAATAGCGGACAATATAGAGAGAATGGTCAGCCACAAAACCAGAATGACTGGCAACAACATCAGTGGCAGCACAACCAAAGAATACAAAACCAACAGATGCAAAACCAACAGCAGCAGATGCAAAACCAACAACAACAGATGCAGAACCAGCAAATGCAAAATCAACAGCAGCAAATGCAGAATCAGCAACAGTTACAAAATCAAATGCAGAATCAGCAGATGCAGAATCAACAGATGCAGCAGAGGCAGGAGGATGAACAACAGATGTTCTCGCAATCAGACAGGGTGAATTTGAACTCGAGACTGAAAACGATGATACTGAACAAGCAGAACCACACCCGGGACGGCACCAACACGCCGCCAGACAAAGGTGATCCCGGAGAGGGGCCGCCTCGAGTGATCGATGACAGGAAGACCGGAGCCGTCTCTGTCAATGATGATAGAAACACTACCGGTCATTTTTTATCGTATAGCCACCATCTCCGAGATAATTACCGCTTAGGCGACCAGGCGTATCCTGTCGCTGGTAATTATTCACAGAACACCCAAGCTTATGGCGCGGGTGAGTTCGGAGGTGGTGGCCACCACGTATGGGAGGGGGGGACGGAGGTCCCAAGAAATTATGATAAACACGCTTCGTCTAAGAACGTATCTAAGACACCTCAAAAGTTGCCGTCTTATGCAGATATGAGAGGACAATACGGTGCATATCCTAATGTACCATATGAAGCGCAAAAATATGCAGAAATTTATGGTAGCGATAGTTTAAGTTATACTCAACAAGATAGTAAGGATTTTCAATCAAAAATGCTCATTGGACCAGTATCGGAGATGAACCAACAAAGTTGTAACCCACCAAGGGACACGAACACACAAAGAAGAGCTTATGAAAGTAGGGAAACGTATGATGCTAAATTTAGACATCCTTCAGCACCTTTGATTCCTAAGTTGGAAGTGCCTGATACTTATCAGTATCACAAAGATGATAGGTTAATGAAGTCAAACGACTCGCAGAGGGTAATGAACCAAACTTCGTATCTCAAACCCAATGAAATGACAATTAACAACTCGTATCGGGAATATCCAAACGGTGTAGCGAAGGCGCAACAAAATACTGTTTTGCCACCGATATCAACAATCAAACAGGAAAACTTTGGACAAAAACAACAGCCTTTTCAAAACTTTCAAGGTTTTCCTTATGACATGGCGAGGCGCCTAGAGCCAGCGGAGACGTTCGCCCAACTACCACGTACTCAAGAAAACATGGGCTTTCAGAAATATCAGCGGAACTTCCCTGATCCAAAGGTGAACAAAGAGCCAGAAAAGGGTAACGAAAGGCCTGAGCCAGCTGACCCTAAACCGCCGTATTACATAGAGCAAATCAAATCTGAGCATTCTCCGCCGGGGCACAAAATTTACAAAAACTTGCCCTATAATATGCCTCCACGGAATGACCCATACCTTTACCCGGGAGATGGTGGTCCAGCAGTAATTAGAAACGAAGTAGGGTACTCTTGCTGCCGCCAAGGCTCT